>NC_088409.1:56256763-56556763 GCF_034236695.1 Oncorhynchus nerka | reverse complement strand
GGAGGAGGGAGGGGTCAGGTCAGGGGTCAGGGCTACTCTCTCAGGTTTCAAAGCTGGCTGGGGGCTGTGGGGGTCAGAGGTGAGAAGAGGGGGTTCATATTGGGGTGTGTGTGTTTGGGGGTCAACTCTAGTTAAGGCTGCTGTGTCTTTGTGGAGCGAGGCAAGGCAGCGGACACACTAATGGCTTCCGCAATGAAACACTAAAAGTGGAAGCGATTAGCTCGTCCGCTTAAAGAGGCAACGAGTGCCTTGACGACTGCCGCATGGACCCAATCACCTCGTCTGTCCCCGAGAGCTCGTTACCCAGCATGCAGTGCATGCAGCGGGGCTTAACTGTGATTGAAGTTGGTCACCCAGAAATCAATCACTCAGGACCAGGGCACCTCTCCTATTGACCCCAGTATATAAACAAAGTCACTGTGTGAGCCCACTGACCGGGGAGAAAGGACTACTACCTATGGGATGTGTTTCAAAGGGGGCTAAAGAGTAATGACACTGTTCGCTTAGAGAGAGAGAGAGAGAGAGAGGTGGAGGGGCATTGTTTGGGAGAGAATGAGAATTGTTATTGTTGGAAGACTGGTAAAATACTTTAAGGAACAGATCAATCTGAGGGGGGGGGGGTGAATGGAGGATGAACAAAATTAAATAGAGAAAGAGAAGGTGTGACAGGTTAAAGGAAATATTCATAGCCTGTTATACATTAAAAAGTATTAGTAAGTTCATAGTATGTGAGGATCTTAAAACATCTAAGGTTAAAAAGATGCATTCGGTATTAGTTGATAGAGATTGATAACATTCATATAATTGTGTTAAAGTTCAAAATCTGTAAAAGGGTACGAATTGTGGGAGTAATGTGTAAACGTTATATTGATTACTTTATTTTGTGGTGCCTAAAAGTGTTAATCTGTGATCTACGAAATGCTCTTAATCTATGAGCCGGAGATCGATTGCTCTGGTCTCCACCCATATTCCTGGGGAAAATCGCGGTCTTTTCTCATTGAACTAAACATTGAATTGAGAATACAACACCTTATCACTCTCGTGATTATTTCTCCCCTGTTTTCAGGTACTTTATTGATTATAAAAATAGTAATTTAAATGTTATAACTCGCTAACATGTCAAGAGTGTTTAAGGTGTGTCTTAGTAACGTCTTGAGGAAGTTAGAGTTAAGTTTGAAGAGAGTAATATTAGCCCTGCTCGGTTGAAGTGAAAAATAGCATCATACTGAGAGTAGCTGCCATTTTATATCGATTGTGAACGAACATGTGCGTTGTTAATAAGATATTTTGCCGTGTTATTTGTATAATGGGTTTTCTGTTGTTTTGTAATGTGTTACTTTTGTGAAATGATTGAACTATACGTTGAATTGAGAATACAACACCGTATCACTCTCGTGATTATTTCTCCCCTGTTTTCAGGGGCGTAACAAAGGCAGAGAGAAAGCGAGTGAGAGGGGTAGGCATGGTTTGGTTTTGGAGGTCACTGGTCTGCAAACACTGAAAGAAATAACTCCAATTTCAATTGAGAAACTGAGGGCACATATTCAGGAGTGGGATAAAGGTCAAACCAGAGAGGGAGCGAGCGAGAGACAGAAAGAGAGATGCAGAGAGAGTGAGCGGGAGAGAAGGAGGGTAAAAAGGAAGAGAAAGGGAGTGAGAGAATAAGGACACGCAAAGAAGCAAAAGTAAGCAAAGTAAATGAAGTCAGTAAAAGAAAGAGGGAGGGGGAAGAGAAAAATAGGTTGAGCAGAAAGGGAGATAGACAGAAGCGGCGGAAAGAAGAGCAGAAAATCCCGGGAAACAGCGGCTTAACTGCCTTGCTCGGGGGCAGAACGACAGACGACCTTGTCAGCTCAGGGATTCGATCCAGCAACCTTTCGGTTACCGGCCTACTGTCAACACCTGAGTCTGGGCTTGCTGTAAACCTCCATGGGTCCACTGGCCAGACGTGCGTGTTTATTAAGAACATTAGAAACTGGGCTGAGAACAGACAGTCCCTGCATGTTCTTGGTCTTTATGCTGCCAAAGACAAACGTTGGGACACTGCTATAGAGGTAACTGAGGCAAAGGAAAGTGGTTGGGAGAATGAAGTCGTACAGGCGTAGAAACTCACCTCTCAACAAACATTAGTCCACCTGTTGATCATACGGTGTATTTGAAAACACACAGGGAATGAGCACGCAGTCTGAACCAAGGACTGTTTTGGAGCATCTATCACTAACACAGACATCTATTGATGATGTTTCCACAATACACACACGTACAGCTGACCGTTGGAACACAAACAACTGTGAAGGGGTTTACGGGAAATACTGTATGTGTGTTTGCACTGAGATTGATTCCGACCTATCTGGTCCCTGAGCAAGCAACACCTTATCATAAGAGTGAATACATACCTTCTAACAGTGACGTTATCGCCGACCAACAACTATGTTTACTGATTTCATCAATATGTGTTTTCTTTGTGAATGAAACTGCACTTCTGGCACAAACAGCCGTGAGATAATCTTTTCCCTTGAGCATGGGACGGATTAGCTGGGCAGTTGGTAAATGTTTAGCTTGCTTTAGTCCAAACAGACAGCCATGGCAACGGAGGATCAATACTAAGGCTTGGGAGGGAGGGAGGGTCGTTAGGTCGGGTTATTCACACACACACACACACACACACACACACACACACACACACACACACACACACACACACACACACACACACACACACACACAGGGAGAACTTATCTGTCCCATGTGAGAGATCAAAGAGCAAGACCATCAAACAAAGAAGCGGGAACGCCAACAAAACCAACTGCCGTAGAGATACAGGTAGAGAAGGAGTGAGAGAAACTGAGAGAGAGAGAGACAGTGGAGAGAGTAGAGAGGGAAAGAGAGAGAGAGAGAGAAAAAAAACTTGACGGCATGGCTAAAAAGAGATGAGGTCACCCCACCCACCCAGGCCTGATAGGTTGAACGCTGAAAACCACTGTTCGATGACCAGCTCATCCTGAGTGTTTCGACCAATGGAGGTGGAGGATGGGACGTCATCGGTGAGGCCGCCTCTTGGTTGCGCGGCCGTGAGAGTTGTGATGGTGGTTTCCATGGTTACGAGGGACTCAGGTTCAGGGGGCGGTGATGCCGCTGAGAAACAGAACACAAGGTCATTGTGATGATGTCATTACCCAGCATCGAGTTATTCTACAACCAGGTTGCATTAGATTAACTAGAAGTGTAATTTATCAAACGATGTCATTATTTAGCCTCACCTACTTTACAATGAACAGTGATTTAGAAATCTTATAGCCATGCTGTCCAGGGAGTCTAAAGCACAGTGGTGTTTGACTTCGTCTGTGGTCATGGTGTGTCATGGTGTGTCACTCACTCACTCACTCACTCACTCACACACTCACACACTCACACACTCACACACTCAGACAGACAGACAGACAGACAGACAGACAGACAGACAGACAGACAGACAGACAGACAGACAGACAGACACACAGACAGACACACACACACACACAGGGAGAATGTATCTGTCCCATGTGAGAGATCAAAGAGCAAGACCATCAAACAAAGAAGGGGGAATGCCAACAAACTGCTGTAGAGATACAGGTAGAGAAGGAGGGAGAGAGAAACTGAGTAAGATAAAGAGAGAGAGAGACAGTGGAGAGAGTGGAGAGTGGGAGAGAGAGAGAGAGAGAGAGAGTGGGAGAGAGAGAGAGAGTAGAGAGTGGAGTGTGGAGAGTGTGAGAGAGAGAGAGAGAGAGACAGAGTGGAGAGAGTGGAGAGAGAGAGTGGAGAGCGAGTGGAGAGAGAGAGTGGAGAGAGAGAGTTGAGAGAGAGAGTGGAGAGAGAGAGAGAGAGTGGAGAGAGAGAGAGAGAGAGAGAGTGGAGAGAGAGTGGAGAGAGAGAGAGAGAGAGTGGAGAGAGAGTGGAGAGAGAGAGTGGAGAGAGAGCAAGAGAGAGAGAGAGAAAAAACTTGACGGCATGGCTAAAAAGAGATGAGGTCACCACACCCACCCAGTCAACGCACAAAAAAAAAAACAATGTACGTCCCAAAAGGCCAATCAGATAACCATATCCAAGTGGGCGGCTGCCGTCAGCCAATCATACATTCCGGTTGTGACTTATGAAGCACAGCTGGATTCAGAGCAATAAATATGTTGGAGAGCAAAACAATCCAAAGAGTTCCTCTTGGAAATCACAACCTTATTGAATTAGGCCCCAGAGCCTCTCTGGCTCCGGTTTCACCAGCCATTTCGCTAACCAGAAATGAGACGAGAGCGCGCGCGAGAGAGAGAGAGAACTTTTCATGCCCCAGATACAATTTGGCACCATGGACCGAAACTAACTATAGTTCAGGCAATTCGAGAAGAGGCTCAAACTGTTCTCATCAGGAAGCACATGTGGAACTCGAAACACACAACAGCATTGTATCTAAACGCTCATGTTTATTACTCAACTTTGAGGGCCAGTTGGGCAACATCAGAAGAGTTCTCACCTCCAGGTGATAAGCAGACAATCATTAACTTAGATTCACAATGCAGGGACGTTTCTACTGTCAATAACAGCCAGGATAAGGCTGAGATATTGGCCCACTTCCGTCAGATGGTCTATTTTAAACAGCACAGCATGAATTGCCTTTTCAGCCCGGTGAGCTGTAGCTTACACACTGGGATTATGTCTCCTCCTATTCAAAGGTGATAGAGAACAATATAAAGGCCACACATGACCAGCATTCACATGATAGCATACTGTTTGCGTGCAAATTCGAAGAACCACTGGTATGACAACAGACGGTCCCAGCTGAGTTTCCATACAAACACATACAGACGCAAACGTGTACAGACAAACATGCACGAACACACACACACGTGCACACAAACAGCGACACATGGTACGCAGACCAGCGACCAGCTGGTCCAGAGTCAGAGATAGCTCTTTTGATGGCCTATCAACCAGAGGCTCAGAGGCTGTTTAAGAACTGAGTCACTGACCTGGGAAAGTGAGAAGAGCTCATTTAGCCCTCTCTAACCAGACAGAGGGGGACATCTATGAAAGGTAACAACCAACGAGCCCGGAGCTGACCTGACCAGGAGCACAACAGTGTTGCTTCACGTCGGCTGTATGACGCCGTCCACGGGGACTTTATCTGTCTTTCTGGCAGTGACGGTGAGAAGTGCTGGAGACACGGCGGTCATAAAGACGGCGTAGCTCTCTGTGAGAGAAACCAAGCCGTCTGGGCCCATCGACCTCACCGTACACTCACTAGCTCAAGGCCATTCGATTGTGTGAGAACCCCTCCCTTCATACACGTAGTAAGGCTTTCTAGTGAGAGAGGAGCGAGAGCTGCAAGACCCCTAGGCCTTCAACATACTTTGAAAGGAGTTTTGTGTCAGGAACAATGTACCAAAGTTGAATCAGACCGCTGTGAAATCCTGCAGCCAAGGCTTTCCATTAGTCCCAGACACATTGCATCACATTACAAGTGCTTGGGTAATGCTAATCCCAAAGACAACGCCTGACTAAGCGGACCACAGTGGGGCGAGACCGCCTGAGATCAGCCCGAGTCCCAACGTTCATGACAAAGTCTCTGTTCAACTGTAATCCTGTTCCCATAGGCTCATGTCTAATGATTCTGGTCATAGTCATGTAAGGAGGGCAAGATAAATCCTTCGCCAACTTTAAGCCATCCAAACTTATCATGGAACAACTCTTTCATGTGGAGTCAGAGTTCATCTGTTACCTAAACGTTTCCCAGAACGTCACAGAAGCAGTAGGGAGAAGGTTGAAGGTTCCTTTTCTGAACCTAACCGTGCTGCAAAGCTGCTGTAGACTTGAACTGGGCAGGCTATCCACTTCGTGTGATTGCTCACAGAACACAGGCTCCTGTACCACAAGGTCACATATGCTGATTGCTTTACTCTACTTTTAGTTTTTTTTGGACCACAGTCTGCTTATGAAACTATTTCAGCGTAGGCCCGTAGTCCAGAAGATGTACAGTGCCTTCGGAAAGTATTCAGACCCCTTGACTTTTTCCACATTTTGTCACGTTACAGCCTTATTCTAAAATTGATAAAACCGTTTTTTCCCCTCATCAATCTACACACAATTCCCCATGACAAAACAGAAACTGTTTTTTAAAATTATTTTTGCTAATATATAAAAATGTCAAACCTGAAATAGCACATTTACATAAGTATTCAGACCCTTTACTTTGTACTTTGTTGAAGCACCTTTGGCAGGCATTACAGCATTGAGTCTTCTTGGGTATGACACTACATCTTTGGCACCCCATTCTTCTCTGCAGATCCTCTCAAGCTCTGTGAGGTTGGATGGAGAGCGTTGCTGCACAGCTATTTTCAGGTTTCTCCACAGATGTTTGATTGGGTTCAAGTCCAGGGTCTGGCTGGGCCACTCAAGGGCATTCAGAGGCTTGTCCCGAAGTCACTCCTGTATGGTCTTGGCTGTGTGCTTAGGGTCGTTGTCCTGTTGGAAGGTGAACCTTCACCCCAGTCTGAGGTCCTGAGTGCTCTGGAGCAGGTTTTCATCAAGGATCTCTCTGTTCTTCATCTTTCTCATGGTCTGAGAGTCTTTAGGTGCCTTTTGGAAAACTCCAAGCGGGCTGTCATTTGCCTTTTACTGAGGATTGGCTTCAGTTTGGCCACTCTACCATAATGGCCTGATTGGTGGAGTGCTGCAGAGATGGTTGTCCTTCTGGAAGGTTATCCCATCTCCACAGAGGATCTCGATCAGAGTGAACATCAGGTTCTTGGTCACCACCTTGACCAAGGCCCTTCTCCCCCGATTGCTCAGTTTGGCTGGGCGGCCAGCTCTAGGAAGAGTCTTGGTGGTTATAAACGTCTTCCATTTAAGAATGATGGAGTTCACTGTGTTCTTGGTGGACCTTCAATGCTGGAGAAATGTTTTGGTACCCTTCCCCAGATCTGTGCCTCGACACAATCCTGCCTCAGAGCTCTACGGACAATTCCTTCAACCTCATGGCTTGGTTTTTGCTCTGACGTGCACTGTCAACTGTGGGACCTTATGTAGACAGGTGTGTGCCTTTCCAAATCAAATCAAAGTTTATTTGTCACGTGCGCTGAATACAACAGGTGTAGGTAGACCTTACAGTGAAATGCTTACTTACAGGCTCTAACAAATAGTGCAAAAAAAGGTGTTAGGTGAACAATAGGTAAGTAAAGAAATAAAACAACAGTAAAAAGACAGGCTATATACAGTAGCAAGGCTACATACATACACCGGTTAGTCGGGCTGATTGAGGTAGTATGTACATATAGATATGGTTAAAGTGACTATGCATATATGATGAACAGAGAGTAGCAGTAGTGTAAAAGAGGGGTTGGTGGGTGGTGGTTGGCTGGACACAATGCAGATAGCCCGGTTAGCCAATGTGCGGGAGCACTGGTTGGTCGGCCCAATTGAGGTTGTATGTACATGAATGTCCAATCAACTGAATTTACCACAGGTGCTCCAATCAAGTTTTAGAAACATCTCAAGGAGGATCAATGGAAACAGGATGCACCTGAGCTCAATTTAGAGTCTCATTGCAAAGGGTCTGAATATTACGTAAATAATGCATTTCTGTTTTAGGTTTTTTATACATACATTGCAAAAATGTTTTCTCATTATAGGGTATTGTGTGTAATTTGCTGATAATTGTTATATTTCATCCATTTTAGAATAAGGCCGTAACGTAACAAATTGTGGAAAAAGTCAAGGGGTCTGAATTACGTTCCGAAGGCACTGTACATGGCCTTTTATGACGTCTGACTTATTGATATTCCAGATGGCACCGAACATGTTTTCTCCTCTCACAATACTTCAGAGGTCTTCTAAATCGGACAGTTGCTCACCATCAGTCAACAACAGTCAAATCTGAAAACAGAAAGGGTGTTTCATCTTGCGCTGTAAATCTTTTTCCTTTTTCTTTCTTCGCTGTGACCGTCACTTGGATTCAGGATTCCGATCTGAAAAGGCCTAGCTATACAGTATATCCCAAAGGTAGATTTTTTACAGCTAGGTATAAGTACTGCCTTGTCTCTACCATACTGCTTATCACCATTACCAAAGGCTGGACACAATGCAATGGCTCCTTCTGAGAGAGACAAAAAACAACAGCTTTGTGTCAAACTACCAGTGCAGCTCCCAGGAAACCATTGTAACCATTATAATTAAACCACTGGCCCAACGCCTACCTCCGTTTTACCCACACCGTCACCACTCTGTGCGCACACCCAACTGCCGTCCACACACACAACAACTCTCAAGATATCATTACAGCTTAACAACAGACTCTAACCAGCTGTAATTGTCGACCCATTATCTCCACCGTGGCGACGAGAAGGAAGACGTTCTCTTCTTGCAATTCTCCGTTTATAGACGCGTAACAAAAACACTGATATGACTACCAACTGTTCAGTTGCATTGATGGATTGTCATGGATAACATTGTAGAGTTTTTAGACACGATTGTCAATGATCATCCACCACAACTCGAGCACATTCTTGAAACAGAGAGGGTGCGATGGGGTTGACGAACACAATGTTCCTCAACACACATTTACATAGTGTTTTTTACCTTTGACCTCACACGGAGCGTCACCAGCATTCATTTTAGACTCAACGGGAGATAGGATTCATTGAATCCCTCACACACTCCACACGGGGTAAAAGATAGCATATCTCTCTGCAAACGCATAGAAACACAGATACACGGCACGTTTTTTGTTAAGATTTCACATTTATTTAGATCTCTGTTGCTTTTATAAACAGTCCTTGACAGTATCAGACCGCAAGTGAAACACTTCTGTCTCATTCGCCACCATTTAGGGTGTTTAGGGATAGTTTTGTGATGGAAACAGAACAAAATGTACACAAAATTACCTTGCAAAAAAAACAACATTGTTAGACAAAATATACATTTAATTTCTCATACATTTGCTTGTAGGGTTGATCAGTGGCTGTGCATTTTATAGTTGATGCCCCAAATAAAGGGATACACACAGAGAGCATACAGACAGGCTTCTGAAAAATAAGAAGCAAATACAATTGGTTTCGTTGGCGATTCGCTCCGTTTATCGTGAGGTTGCTGGAGAGGAGAACGAGTGCCAGTGAACTCAATATAGTTCTGTAATTACAAAAATGTAGTGATCAACAGCGGAGTGAAAACCTTGCGACTCTCACGGAAGGGTGAAAATCAAACGTTTCAAATGACAAAGAGAGGCATCAGACCCTGTGCAGTACCAAAGGCCATTGCATGGCATCATTGGCACGACTCCAACAAAGTATTTGGGTTAAGCGTGATAAGTGCAATTTACAGTGGCACCACTCGATGACCTTGTGTTCCTCAATCTAATCTCCTCACTCCGGCAGAGTGAGACAACGCTCTCAACAGTTTACAGACTCCCATCAGTTGAGGAGTGGCTATTGGATGGAAACCGCCGAGTTCTCCAGTTAAAGTAGGTTGAGTGGAGTATTGTTGAGAGAGCTCTTTAAGGTCTGACCATTAATGTGTATTGATGAGGAGCTCTTTTCTGTCTGGGGAGCCCAGTCCCTCACTGTGTGGTCTGACAGCTGTATCAACAGACACTTACAATGTAGCGCTGCAGCAGACAGACAGACACAACCTGGGCTAGGGACCTCAGACGGTCATGTGGTTAAACACACACATAAATATGCACCCCCTAAACACACGCACCAGGCTTAACCCTCCACCCCCTGGCTTTTACTGGCAATGACAGAGTGACCACCACCAGAGGACCATGGGGCCAGGTCATGCTGCTGACAGTGATGACTAGGGCCAGGTGGAATCGGTGGAAAAGTCCCTTATCAATACCCCTAAAGTCTTGTCTGTAAATGCAATTGGTACGATTGTAGATATGAATGTATTGTAGCTGTATTCGTATCGTAGTGCCATTTGGTTTGAGTTTGAGTTGAATGCCATGTTAGTCCCTCAGTTTGTTTCCGTCTAGCTCTACCAATGAGATCTATCGGCTGTTTGATTACAGAGTCATGTGGATCGCATAAAAGATGTGAACATATATCGGGTATGATGATGGGGGGGATCCCTACTTTATGCAGCACATCATGATATAGTATTTAAATCATTTTTTAAAGGGTGGCGTATAAGAGCACATCCCAGTCTTTTCCCCTCCCCACCCATCAGTTCATATAAAAGTCCTTATTGCTCCGAGTTCAACTCGCTCTTTGCTCCATTGCATTGTCAATCATGTTGATGGTTTTACACCTTGATCTTCTGTGATAGCACTCTGCTCAAAGGTTAGAGTTCAGACCAGCTCAAGCAGACAGGGAGTGGTTGGAGCACAGTCCTGTCAGTCTCTTTGCAATCAACCAATCAGTGGATCTCCTCCAACTTGAGACACTCTCACTCCCCAGTCCATCCCCTCACTCCATTCATTTTGACTAGGGTTGCAGAATTCCCTGAACTTTTAATAAATTCCCTGATTTTCCAGAAATCCTAATTGGAAGATTCTGGATTCCCTGCTTATTCCCTTCTGATTTCGGGAATCCTCCAAATGGGATTTCGGGAAAACCAGGGGATTTATTGAAAGTTCCCGGTAATTTTGAAAACGTGGGGTCATCTGAGAGGAGCTAAGACAGAAGTCCTTCAATCTATATGAACAACATAGGCTCATCTGAACACGTTTCCAGTCCCAGTTTCATAGTCCTAGTCGATATCCCTCTCCTCTTCCTCTCTCTACTGGATACAGACGTACTTCTTCCACCACGACTTGGACAGTGTCTTCATCTTATCGGCCGTGCTGCGCACCTTCCTCTCCCGCCGCGCCCTCCTATCGGCGTGCTTCATCCCCACGGCGATGGCCGCGTCAAACACCTCCTTCAGGTTCTTCTGGGTGAGCGCCGAGCACTCCACGTACGCCACGGCGCCCACTTTGTCCGCCAGGGCGCGAGCGTCCACCTCGGCCACGGGCCTCTCCCTCCGCCGGGCCAGCTCGATCAGCACCTTGACGTCCTCGCGCAGGTCACACTGGGTTCCCACCAGCAGCATGGGCGTGAGCGGGCAGCGCCGGCGGATCTCTGGGACCCACTTCTCCCAGACGTTCTGGAAGGAGGCAGGGCTGACCACGCTGAAGCAGAGGAGGAGGGCGTCGGTGCGCGAGTAGCAAAAGTGACGGAGCTTATCGAATTCATCCTGAGGAGAGAGAGAGAGAAAGATGATGTTATATAAAATCCATCAAGGTCTAATCCCTAGGTAGTAGAGTTTTACCAACGCCACTGTCTGATGTATTTCACTTCAAGGTTCACACACAAACAAACCAGCTTCACACCAACACATTGCAGTAATCGCTCTATAGGTCAATGCAAAACAAGCAGGCAGAATGTCAGTGGAAATAAATGGTGGTGATAATCTCTCCATAACAAACCGTGTGAGAGAAGTCTGTTTATGTTGAGCAGTAACCTCCTCTTTCATTATCACACTGATCTCCCAAATGAACACCGTAGAGCCACAGAGCCTTGGGTAACAAGGGCCTCTCACATCCTTGATTACACAGATTAAGGCTGGCAGAAACTTGACACAAATCCCTCTCTCTTTAACCCTTTTCAGAAGCCTAACAGGGAAAGCTACTTTTTTATATTCAGTAGCCTCTGAGTGGAATAGTCTTTTCCCACACTTTTCTTTTCCAAATCATACTTTCAAATTTAGTGTTACCAAACTGAGGTGACGGCGCAGAGATATTGGCTAACATACAAAATGCATCAATCTTGCTGAGCGGGGAGTGACTTTTTTTAATTAACAAGGTAATTCTCAGGAAACCAGTTATAAAATGTCTGTAGCAAATTGAGTTAAATAACCATGATGCATCTGCAGAAATCAACTATCAATCTGCAAAAATAAACTATCATTCTGAGGACTAAGATGTTTTGTTTTTGGAAACATGTCTTATTATAAAATACATTTTTAATTTCTGCCGGATTTGTTTTTTTAAATTCACCCCAATTCCACATTACCGAAATGCGTCCAGATGAAATTTTTTGGGGTAATGTTATTAAAAAATATATTTAGAAAAACCTAACTTATTTGAATAAAACAAAATATGTTGTTGTAGTTTGTCAATAAATCATAGAAATTGTATACTAGTTGAAGTTTACATCAAAGTATCATATTTATTACATACAAACAGTGTCTCATTACCGTACTACCCTGTAAAAACTACAATCAGTTTTGAATAAATAACGTTTTATTCACCCATGGTGGATCATATAGAGGAGTGGTCCTTAGCTGAGCACAAGTTAAGTTAATGTATTCGCTTATATGCTTTCATAAAAGGTTATTATTCTCAAACACCCCCTTTACCCCACTTGGCTTTCTCATTATCGAAATGGTTAAAGAGCTCAAATTGTATAATTTCATTAGACATATTTTTATTTTCAGTGTTATGTTTAACTAACCTTTATTTTCATTAGGGGGGGGAGCAATGTAAACAAAAAAATATTAGAAATATAGATTTCTTTATTACTTTTTGGAACTTCGAAAACTGTTACGGTAATGAGAATTTTGTGAATTTGTTGGTAAAATGCATATCTGATCAAAAAACATAATAATTATGCAATAGATAAGTACAGATCCTAATCTCAGTGATTCAAGAAGGCATTTTGTGATTTTTTATTTTATATATATATATTTTTTTACAGTTTTATGAGAATGACCTAACAGCCATAGCAGCAGTTGCTATCGTATATCTCAGGCGTTCTCAGGGTGCGGTATCTGTTCTCCTGCTATGATAGTGCATATATGTACAGTAAGTGTTTGTTCGACTTTGCATGTGTTTGCCCCAGCTTTCTGTGGCTGAGAGAGTGGAGGATTTAGATGTTGTGTACAAAGTAAACAGATCCATTCAGCCCTAAGACGACTGTGAGGAGTTCACTACAGTGCATGTACGCTGAGAAGTGTTTGGGCCTTGTGTTCATTCCAATAGTTGTGAACTCTACACTCAACCAAACACAGTCGAGTTTTCTTTGGAAAAACAACTTGGATGTTGTGATTGTGTTTACGGTACTGGCAGTGCCCTGCGGTGCTAGTGAACTTCACTTTTATATATATAGGGAAGGGCACTCAACTTGTACTGCACTGACTCAGATGACTGATGATTGGCTAAAATAAATGGCTAATAAGATGATAGTTGGAGCTGTATTGTTAGATTTCAGTGCAGACTTTGGTGTTATTGATCATAATTTGTTATTGAAAAAAACTCACTTGTTATGGCTTTACATCACCTGCTGTCACATGGTTGGAGAGTTACTTATCAAATAGAACTTAGCGAGTATTCTTCAATGGAAGATTCTCTAACATCAGATATGTACAGTGCGGTATCCCTCAGGGCAGTTGACTTGGGCCACTGCTCTTCTCTATTTCTACAAATGATTTGCCACTTGTCTTACAAAAGTTAAAATGACTATGTCTGCTGATGATTGCACCCTCTACACATCAGCACCTACAGCCAGTGAGCTCACTGAGACTCTTAAAGAGGACTTAACTTATTGTCAGAATGGGTGATTAACAATAAACTGGTCTTAAATACATCTAAAACCAAAAGTAACGCATTTGGTTAAAAGCATTCTCTTAGACCTAAACCTCAACTGGAGTGGTGCATAAACCTGAACTCCTAGGAGTAACATTGGATGATCAGTTGTCATGGTCAAGTCATATTGACAAAATTGTAGTGAAGATGGGAAGAGGAATGTCTCTTATAAAAAGATGTTCTGCGTTTTTTATACAAATATCAACTATACTAGTTGTTCAGGCTTTGATTCTTGTCCCATCTTGATTACTGTCCGTTAATATGGTTAGGTGATGCAAAGAAGCTGCAGCTGTCTCAAAACAAAGCAGCACGCCTTGCCCTTAACTGCACCCACAGAACTAACAGTTGAAGATGGAAGTTTACATACACTTAGGTTGGAATCATTAAAACTTGTTTTTCAACCACTCCACAAATTTCTTGTTAATTAACAAACTATAGTTTTGGCAAGTTGGTTAGGACATCTACTTTATGCATGACACAAGTCATTTTTCCAACAATTGTTTACAGACAGATTATTTCATTTATAATTCACTGTATCACAATTCCAGGGGGTCAAAAGTTTACATACAATAAGTTGACTGTTCCTTTAAACAGCTTGGAACATTCCCGAGAATGATGTCATGGCTTTAGAAGCTTCTGATAGGCTAATCGACATAATTTGAGTCAATTGGAGGTGTACCTGTGGATGTATTTCAAGTCCTACCTTCAAACTCAGTGCCACTTTGCTTGACATCAAGGAAAAATCAAAAGAAATCAGCCAAGACCTTAGATTTTTTTTTTTTGTAGACCTCCATAAGTCTGGTTCATCCTTGAGAGCAATTTCCAAATGCCTGAAGGTACCACGTTCATCTGTACAAACAATAGTACGCAAGTATAAACACCATGGGACCACGCAGCCATCATACCGCTCAGGAAGGAGACGCGTTCTGTCTCCTAGAGATAAAAGTACATTGGTGCCGAAAAGTGCAAATCAATCACAGAACAACAGCAAAGGACCTTGTGAAGATGCTGGAGGAAACAGGTACAAAAGTATCTATATCCACAGTAAAACGAGTCCTATATCGACATAACCTGAAAGGCCGCTGAGCAAGGAAGAAGCCACGCCATAAAAAAGCCAGACTACAGTTTGCAACTGCACATGGGGACTAAGATCGTACATTTTGGAGAAATGTCCTCTGATCTGATGAAACAAAAATAGAACTGTTTGGCCATAATGACCATCATTATGTTTGGAGGGAAAAGGAGAGCCTTGCAAGCCGAAGAACACCATCCCAACCGTGAAGCACGGGGGTGGCAACATCATGTTGTGGGGGTTTGCTGCAGGAGGGGATGGTGCACTTCACAACATAGATTGCATCATGAGGGAGGAAAAGTATCTGGATATATAGAAGCAACATCTCAAGACATCAGTCAGGAAGTTAAAGCTTGGTCGCAAATGGGTCTTCCAAATGCACAATGACCCCAAGCATACTTCCAAAGTTGTGGCAAAATGGCTTAAGGACAACAAAGTCAAGGTATTGGAGTGGCCATCACAAAGCCCTGACCTCAATTCTATAGAAAATGTGTGGGCAAAACTGAAAATGCGTGTGCGAGCGAGGAGGTCTACAAACCTGACTCAGTTACACCAGCTCTATCAGGAGGAATGGGCCAAAATTCACCCAACTTATTATAGGAAGCTTATGGAAGGCTACCCAAAACGTTTGACCCAAGTTAAACAATTTAAAGCCAAGTACTAATTGAGTGTATGTAAACTTCTGACCCACTGGGAATGTGATGAAAGAAATACAAGCTGAAATAAATCATTCTCTCTACTATTATTTTGACATTTCACATTCTTAAAATAAAATGGTGACCCTAACTGACCTAAGACAGGGAATTTTTACTAGGATTAAACGTCAGGAATTTTGAAAAGCTGAATTGAAATGTATTTGGCTAAGGTGTATGTAAACTTCTGACTTCAACTGTACATGAACAACATGCATGATAGTCTTTCATGGTTGAGGGTTGAGGAGAAATGTACTAATTCTCTGCTAGTCTTTTTAAGAAACATTTGTGTGTTGAAAATGCCTAACCACTTGTCAAATCTACACGCCACTATGTGATTCTTCACGGTACCCAAACCAAAACCAGATTTAATGCGTCACTCATGTCATCGTGGAATGCTCTGCCACAAGAGGATACTCAGGCAAAAAGCTAATTTAGCTTTAAAAAAACAGATAAAAAAACGATTTATCACAGTGCCTATCTTTATAAAGATCATATTTAACTGTACTGTATGTAAGAATATGCATATATTAAGTGTGTAAATAGTATATTTGTTGTCTCTTGGTGTCTCTCCTATAAAAAACATTTAATGTAATATGTTACGTTGTTCTTGTCTTTTACTGTTCTGTACTTTGTCATGTATTCATATGTTATA
The DNA here is from genome assembly GCF_034236695.1 of Oncorhynchus nerka. Lineage (NCBI taxonomy): Eukaryota > Metazoa > Chordata > Actinopteri > Salmoniformes > Salmonidae > Oncorhynchus > Oncorhynchus nerka. The sequence goes on along the minus strand of NC_088409.1, from coordinate 56,540,759 downwards.
TGTGGACCCCAGGAAGAGTAGCTGCTGCATGTGCAGTAGCTAACGGGGATCCTAATAAACTAAACTATGCTCTCTGGGCTGGGTTGTAGCTATAGAAGTGAAATTACGACACCACCCATGCCCAGAGAGAAAACACCAGGGCTTTCACAACCTGTTCTCTTTCTAGAACAATCTAACCATGTTAAAAAGGCTTAGCATGACGCTCAGAGCTCAGGCGCACAACTCTCATTTACACCAACCGCGCCTGCCTATGCCTGCAGAACTACAGAGAAAGGGGGCGGGGGAAAAGAGGAAGAGAGCAGAACGAGATTTAAAAAAAACATGCATTAACAGCTACTTTCTGCGATTGCGTCGTCTCCCTCCCTCCTAGCGGTTGCCTCACAATGTGGCTTCAACCCAGATCTGTTCTGTTCTAATGAGTTCCCGCCGTTCTAACGCCTCTAACCATTCCCAAATCCCCCCTCCCAACCCCCATCCCCAAAAGCTATGCCAATGGATTTGCCTGGATCCCACTTCAGATGTAGAGTGGCAGCAAAGCCCAGGAATTCATTTCTCTCTAGGGGGGGGGGGGTGTTAGAGAGACATTCTCAGGAGAACCAGCGGGCCCCACAGCTGCCACAGAGTAGTGGTAGAGCCTGGGAAATAAGACGGTGGCCCAGAATGCTGCCTTGAGCACTACCCACCAGCAAAGACGACATGCAAGACAAAAACCAACACCGTCTCTGACTCTAAAAATCATGTAACATGTATGAGAACCAAGCAGAAGAAGGAGAATGGCCGTTGGGGAAGTTCAGTGGTGCTCAGCATCATTTTTCCTCTGGGCACAGAGAGCGGTGAACGCAGCACCAATAGGTTGAAGCATGCTGTGTGTAGTATGTGGAGTGTTGCTAGGGTTCTCACCTGTCCAGCAGTGTCACAGAGCTGTAGCCTCACAGGGTGTCCATCCACCTGCACCACCGCTGTTGGGGGGGCGAGTGAGAGAGAGCGAGAGAGAGCGAGGTAGAGAGAGAGAGAGAGAGAGAGAGAGAGAGAAAATAATCAGCGCGGGGCTATAGTCCCATCTGCCTCCACATTACTCCATCTGACACTTTAAACAAACATACACACACACAGAAAGGAAGAGACCCCTGGCAGATGAGGCCCACCCACCAAAAATATCCTCTGGGAAAAACAAAGGCAAGCCGGTTTGACGTACTTCATACCCCCTGGACACAGTGAACAGAAAGCTCACCCATCCCCCCCTAACTCAGAGTGGCGGTCTTGTCTCGCCCACCCACTCGCCCAGTTAAAGTAAAGGCAATAACTTCTCTCTTTCATACCATATTCTGTTCTTTCAAGCTTTGAAAGCCCTGCCAAGCTGTCTACAGAGGAAACCAAAGCGGATTTGTTTGTTTAGTGACTCTCCCAATAGCTCTCTCCAGATTGGAAGAGTGCTATGAGTCAGTTTCATTATAGGCCATGTTTCAAAAGAGCCCAATGTGGTGAAGCTTATGGAAGTGTTTACAAGGCGCCCAGGATATATGGTCACATCACCTGATCAAAGAGCTGTGGGGACTAGTCCGCAGCAGCATCGGACTACTCCTCATTAAACCCAGCGCCTATTGTGCAATCATTCCCCAATCCCTGACATATGATCTGCCTCGTATTCTACTTGGGCCCAAAACTCTCTGCCCTCCCTCTCTCTCTCTCCATCCCTTCCTCCCTCTATTTCCTCTACCCCAAGTGTCACCTGTGGAATTGCATAACTGCCCAGAAATCAGCTTTCAAAAGAGGGCTCTGATTCCAGGAACGGATAAATGACATCATCAAATGGGGCCCCAAACTGCACAATCCCTCTCTGTCATGAGGGAGAAAGACAATCTCTGCTCAGAGCCATTGCAACAGATGTGTCCATTCCATCATAGCAGAGAGACGGCTTTCAGGTCAAGGCTGACAACAATGGCCAGAGTTGTGCAATCCAAAACCATGCCTGCCTGCTGAGAAGCATGTTCAACAAGAATGTTCTGTTCATTTTAGGCCTTATAACTTGGATTTCTGGGGGCAGTGGGAGAGGGATGAATACTAAGGATATTCGTGTGTATACGCCTATTAAAATATGTAATAGTCTCATTCAAAACCTTCCATAGCGGTTGGCATAAGTATAATTAGGTGTTTAGAATGATAGAATGGTTATAATAGATGTATATTCCTGATAAACGGATAGGTAAGGGCAGCTGTGTCTATCATTTTGAATGGCCATAAAGACGGTGTCACATTTTCCTAATCAAGCCTTCCCTAGACTCCTAAAGTTATAATGTCATGCAAGTTTAGATTAATTCAGACATTGCGTTTTGGTGGAGGTTTCCTGAGATCAAAGTTTCATGCGATAACTTCAAAAGGAAGAATAGGCCTCTCCTGAGATAATGACGCGCTAACGTCAGTGTGTGCGGGCGGGCGTTGTCATCACTTGCCAACTGAGGTTAGTTTCAACAAGTATGCCGTTTAAGTTTTCAACCATTCGGTACGTTAGACAAACATTTGCTGGTGGCTACGTTTTGGAAAATGGAATTCTGCCAACTGGAAATTAGAACAGGCCCGGGCGTATAAAATGACCAGGGCGCATAATTTGTGTGCAATAATACAAATATCTGCAGACAGACGGTCGCTGCTGTTAGCCTCGAGGGCAGCAAAATGACACAAGAAAAGTTGGGTGATTCGTTCCGCAGAATGGGTGGCTGCAAGACAGAGCCAGCACATTTCCCCGTTACAATGTAACAGATGTCCACTATGGTCAATTAAGGCTTTGTTACAATGTAGCAATGTGCAATATATGGGTGTTGGCCCATAGTCAAAATCAAAACGTAGCAATGTGCAACAGAAAACATGTTTTATGTTTATTTTATCTGGCTGGGAAGTTGCAGATTTGATGTCTGTAGGAGACTAATCTATCATTATTTTTTTTTTCCAAGAATAGTGCCACAATAAATGGTTTTAACTGGCTCACCTGAAAAGTCATCAAAAGCAGTGGGGACGTACTTCGTTGGATAGCCATTCGTTGTGTAGCTGACAACTAGGCTGGTCTTCCCAACCGCTCCATCGCCGAGCAGTACGCACTTCAACACCCGCTCCTGAGCCTCGAGTGGCCGGGTCGTTTTGGGCTTGTGCGGCGGCACTGGAGGAGCCATGGCCTGGTTATAATCCATTGGAACTGGAGGTGACATCCAGCACTGGTTACGAGCACCTTTTCCTTACTCCAGTAGGAGCAAATAAAGAGAGCACCATGAAAATGTGTTCTGTAGCCTGTAATATATTTGTCAATTAGACAGGTTGGTCTATAGCCGTTTTTTTTGTTGTTGTTAGAATTCAAAGCAGTAGTCTTGTGCTCTCCAAAGAACTAATACTCGGTATGTGTAAAAAGTTGAAAACAGGCACTTCTCTCAGGTTTTGAATACTCCAATCTGTTACACGTTGGAGGAGGGTCTGCTTTATAAGTTCAAGCATGATTTGACTATTCCCTCCCCTCTTCCACCACTGCGCTTTGAAAGGAAGCGAGTTGATGGGCACGCCTTCTGTCAGTGGCAAAATGAACATATTCATGTTCCTGTAGGTTTATGTACTGCAGGGGTCCCCAATTACATTCAGCCCTGGGCAGATTTTTCCTTGAGCGGATGGTCGGGACCTGAACATAGTTATAAATAAATTGGGAACAGATTTCCTAAATTAAAATAACTTTGTGCTGATTTAATGAGGATTTTAGTCTTTTATGTCCAACAGCGAAAATGATCAAATATATATACGTGTGTTTTTTTGCTCAGAATTGGAGAACCCTGGTGTTCTGTCTTCAAATGTAGTATATTGAACACCTCACATAATTAATAGACATGCATTTGTGTAGCCCACCATTCCCTGTTCCTATTCATTTTAGAATAACAGGAAGAGAAAAACTTGAAAGGCAACCCTTGGAGAACTTTGACATGCATTGCCCCTTTGGGAATTTACCTGCTAACTATTTCAAAGGAGGGCAAGTAACTCAAAACATAATTCTACAAAAAAAATGTTGGCCCTACCCTTCAACTGTTCATGGCTAATTGGCGTTGTCAAGCAGCTAGTTGTGAAAGGAGACATTTCTTTGACACCCTACCTACTCAACATGTTTGACAGTGAGTGTGGCACACCTTTGACAGATTTAGGCTGATACAATATTATTTCAATGGCCGACATTGAGAACAGTTTCAACAGAAAGACAAACGCCTATGTGCCTACAAACTAGGCCTAATACACATTAATAACATCTCGTTTGAGGTCAGGGCATGTCGAGACTTGTCAAGGTAAGCCCAGTTTAAAAGACCCAATATCCTTCTGTCACTTGGCAACCTTTAAATAAAGTACAAACTGAAACTCCAGTGAGGCCCATGGTCGAGTTTGGACTAGGCCCATAAATTATGTCGCCTACAGCGCTATATTTGAGCCTTGAGCAGGCAGTACTGCATTTGCCGTCGATTCCGTCATTTCTGTTTAACTTTACCATTGGGGTTTCCCTTTACCAATTCTAAAGATATCTCAGCCTCGTGGATCTCTGCATATTCAATTCTGCAGAGTCACTGTCAAGGCGCCAATCAAGGCGACTTCACAGTATCCCAACTGGCTGTCCATCAAGTGTAAGTGTCGTGTTCAAAACATCAATCAAAATGGAGTGACACCCTCACGATGAATCTGTGACACAGTATGACTGTTGCAGTACATGCGTTAACTTTTGTCGCCTCCCTGTGGTAAAAAAGCTAGTCATCAAAATGCTCTACCTCTTTTTATTTCCTTTTAGTTGAGCTTTTAAACGTTTACATTAAAAAACTCGGTCTTCTCTCTCACACACACACACACACGCACACGCACGCACGCACACAGACACACACACACACACACACACACACACGGTGGTGTGAAACGCAGAAAGGAATCAAACACTAGACTCCCGTCAAAATGTTGATTTATTTTTCAAGATTTTGCCTAATATATATATATATATATTATTGCAAGATTCAATGTTTGGAGACCCATTTGTTTTTTGATCATACAAAATTATTCATGTTGGTCTATGCATAATACAAGTAATGACATTTAATTTGAGGTTTGTTAAAACTTGCTCTCGTGTCCTTGCCTCTTCTAAGGGGTCGTGTAATAAAGTCTTCCTGCGAACCATAACCCATCTCACCACTCATCTTCCAATTCACCATCTACCAATCTACCAAGGGTTCAACTCTGTCGTGGGCTTCCGGCATCCCTAGTCCCGTCTAGTGAGATCAGTGCAACATACTATAGGAGGGAGACATCAAGTGTTGGCGAACAGGCCAGATCATCGAACCACGTCCTAGGATAAAGTTCATTCTAACTCTTACAATTAAGAGCTGTGGCACACAGTCAAAACATACAATAATAATAAGGCAGGGGGAAATGTACCCTTCAAAACCAGGTCTCGGGTTATTACTAAAGCACACTGCCAGGCTGTGTGTGGTGAGGACCCGAAGGCAATAGATGTAAGGAGGTGGGAATTTCTGTGGCCGCATAATCTGAAGTGTTTCTTTGTACTGAAATGGTAGTGATGACGACGATGATTGTAAATGATTGTGAAATGACTCTAAAAGAATAAAAGCCTTGGTTTCAGTCCGACGTGAATGGCCTGTTCCAGAAGACGTCTAGGAGCAGTTATCTAGCTAGTCATTCATTCCCGGACGACTCCAACGGCATTGTTCCACTGCTCTATGTTCGCCACATACTTCGCTCTGAGACCGCCGTCGTTTAAATCGTTTGTTGGGACGTTTGGTTAGCCAGGGAAAATCATTCAGTTCATGCACTAATGGGACTGTTGATAGAAAGGCACGCATTGAGTCATCGCTCTCAGAACACCCTTTCAGGCTAGACGTAATCTCAGAAACACTAAAACAGAAACCCCAAAACTGCATCAGATGCTCATTTAGGTTCTTGGGTGAGATGTATGAGAAAAAGATACTAATAAGTCTCCACCCCCCTAAACTGAAACGCTCAGCCCAAACATGGGCCAAATGTTCCCTCCCCTTCTGAAATTTGAAAGACACAAACACCTGTGAAATCTTGATTTGTCAGGTGATATTTAAAAAAAAATCAAAATCGGCACACTGGAGCAAAGTTCCTCGTTTGTCGTCGCATTCCAAAGTCTGTTGGCAGACTCAACCATACCGTCCTACATTTGCGTGCATCTGTCCACGAGAGATTAGGCTCGAGGGTACCCTCTGTGTGGGTGATTGGGGTTCAACGTTTGGGTAACAGTACCCCCCTCCATAGATCTTCAAATGGTCCATCTAGCCCTTTTATTTTTTCAACTCCTTTGCATGAACACTTTCGATGCATTTCCAGAAGGACATGTGTGTGCCTCTGTTTCCATAACAATTGTCCTGTCATTATCAAACCATATTCTGGTTGGCAATGAAGGAGATTAATAGAACTGTTTCAATACTCCAACATCAGATGTCTGGTTTAACCGTCAATACTCAGTACTTTATTACCCAGATTCATTTGACCTCAATCTCAGATGAAATCCTAATTTCCCCCAATTCCATTCTCACGGATATTTGGATCTTTAAAAGTCATACGGTGTACATTTTTGATCATTGTCTTCTCGACTGTGAATTCAGAAAATGCATTTCGAGGCCTGGTTCTGACTGTGCTGTTGCATCCTGCAGCTGAAGGCCATTTTTAGAAACCTCACTGGTTGTACAGTCTGTTGAAACAAGAACGGAAGACGCTCAACGTCGATGAACACCAAATGTTGTGGGGATGATCACGTGGGCAAAAAGAAACAGAACATTTGAAATGAAAAGAACTGTTGTGGTTTTAATAGTTCTCAGGTAACAGGTTCAGATCAGCGAGCTGCATGTCAACTCACACATACTGTGTACACACACACACACACACACACACACACACACACACACACACACACACACACACACACACACACACTCGTCATGAGCACAAAAGTGCCATCATTCCCTCACACAGACTCTACCACACACACATCCTGATTCCAAGTGTTAGGCTGCTATGAATAATGGTGAACTCCGGTTTGGTGAACTCCAATTTCTGACCCCGTCCTAGCTCCTGGTGAACTCCAGTCCTGCTGGACTCTATACTGAAGTTTTTACTTCCCTCTGTTCAGATATACAACTGTCAATAAGGAACCCACAGGTCTCCTAGAATCAGAGGTTCCAATCAGTCTTATTATTTTACTGGACTGCAGCTGTCTGTACCATTCAAGCCACAATCCCCCATGTAGGCAATGCCTTAAATCTCCCTTTGAAACAGCAACAACTCTCGTCCAGATATCACTTCCGTTCCCTCATCCTCACCCAGTAGCAACCTACCCTATCCCACCATAACAGTATCATCGTGTCCCAACCCCATGCTTCGACTCCCCACACAACCTGCCCAATCTCAGAAGCTCCGCCTTCTGGAGCTCTGAGCAGACTGCCGAGTAAGACATCTGAGTGACAGCCTGTAACTCCTCCTCTTCTCTGCTCCTCATCCTCCTCTCCTGTCCGCCGTTACTCCTCATTGTGTTTTGGGCTTCGCACCGCCAGGGGTTGGGTCAGGGGTGGGGCCACCACCTTGGGCAATTCTGTGGAGACTGTATTATTAAAGAGAGGGGTCAATGTCACATGATCTCATTTACATTTGGTCATTGACAAAGGTTATATGCTTTTTCCATACCCTTTCTCCAATACTGCCAGCTATTACAAATTGAGTAAATGTCACAGTGATTCAGAATTCAGTTCAGGGTCTGCAGAGCTGCAATGGAAAACTACAGGAAGGAGAGAGGAATGTTTCATTCCACTGTCGTGCCACAAGATGGCGCTATACTCACATGTCCTTGACGTTGTCAATCTTTGCCTGAATTCCTGAAAAGAAGCCGTCCACTTTTGCCTGGAACATCAAAAGAGGTATTGGTGAGAAACACACGTCATTTGAACAATTGACAGAAGTACCTCCTTTTGCTGAATTAATCAGGAGAGCAGCTGTCCGCAGCGTGAGTGAGATTTTACCTGGTGCTGCCTGTAGAACAGTGGTAGAGAGAAGACAGTGATCACAGCTGGAGAAGAAGACAGAAGGGGAGGAGTGAGCATGTGTCGAGCCTTCTGATTGAGTACACAGCTCCTTCAGGCTAACAACGTGGCCCGCGCCCTTTCATTCAAATCAAACAACAATATACAGTGAGCGCCGTCTTCAACTGAAATACTAGAAGTACAATCTGCGACAACGTCAGCATTCGTCAACCGATGGTGTCCGCCTCTACAGGACAAACGGGACGTCGTGATTATTGAATGGCAAGACAATAAAGTTATTCAAATGCTGATTCTAACGGTGTCTGTGATTCTCACCAATGATGAGCACTGTAAGGCCGTTACACAGGACTCCCAGGAAAGTCACCAGGTACATCAGAGCCAGGAGCTGAGAAGAACGGGAGGAAACACACAGTGAGCTCCACATAGACAATTGAATGTACTCTTTGCATGAAGCAATGGCAAATCCCATCAAAATGTAAACCTATTTAGCGGACGACTTTAGCCATTGCAACTTAGTCATGCGTGCGTACATTTGAAGTGTGGGTGGTTGTCCCACCTATCTATCTTAAGATGAAAGCACTGAACTGTAAGTCGCTCTGGATAAGCGCGTCTGCCGAATGACTCAAACGTAATATGTAAATGAATGCATGCATCATATGTTCAAATTGCACATGGTCCCTGACAAATGAATGAGTACATGTTTCCCCAGATCATCCGCCACAACCCTGCTGGAGTTGGTGCAATACAGCTCAGTGGGTTGTCACTTACCCCCATCCTGAAATGTGACCCCCCCAACCTCTCGGAGAAGACGAAACTCCTCTCGTACCCTGTAACTGGGTGAACAGCCACCTGTGTCCCATGTCACATACCGGCCAGGTCAGGGTTGAGACCGCGGGACTCAGGGGCTTCTGGGGCTCAGGCTCAAGGCTACGTGGCACAGTCACACTGGCTCTCACTAAATCGAGATAAGTCACACTAAGTACTCCTGCTGCTAATTTACATTTAACCCTTGAAGCATTTATGGTGCAACCAATATGACTGTTGTTGATTCAACGTGCCAAATGTTTTAGCTCTACTTTCCTGGTAAACTGGAGACAAAATGAATGAAGTCTAAAAGGAAGGTTTCTAGCAGAAACGCTTTATCATTTGGCAACGAATTGAGCTTTAGATTTTGTCATTAGCCGGAGGTTTGCAAGCATACAACATCTGCTGTATGTTTTGCCTTACTATGACAAGGGAGCATGCTTCACCGATATGTCGGGACTGACCCTCTGTAGAAAAGGTTCTACATGGAACTCAGAAGGGTTCGACCTGCAACCAAAAAGGGTTCTTCAAAGGGTTATCCTATGGGAACAGCCGAAGAACCCTCTCAGGTTCTAGATAGCACCTTTTTTTTCATGTTCTGTATGAAACGCATACATAGGATGGGGAGAAGGAAAGGACAAGAGCCTTTGAATGGCCTCGGCAAAATGTTGAAAGTAACCTTCGCATGAGCACTATGTTGTTTTAGCCTCCATAAAAAAACGACACCACCGCAATGCTTGGAGAGCACTCACGGACACTTGTAAAGGGAAGATGTTTCTTATTGTTACCCTTGCCAGTTTGCTGCAAAATTGAATACAAAAAGTTCAAAATCATTGTGCTTTTTGATGGCAAAAGCAAAATCATTTTTTGATAGGATGTTTTCTGTGATTCTTAATGTCAACATGTAGGGCAGTAGTGTATCTGTACAGGCACTCCAGTTATCAGTTCCTTCATAACACCGCAGCAGTGTGATGGCTCTCCAGGCCCGCTACTGCATTGCAAACCCAATAAAAGTTTACCTGTAGTGACTTTGGGTAAGAAAAGGCTGTACTAAATGGATGCCACTCCGATGCGACCGAAAACAAGGACACATTTCAAGCTGCGGGACTGTATGTACATGATTATCACAATCGTATGAGCCACAGTGAGTTGTGGGTATGACAACAGCTGTCTCTGATAGCGGCGTTGTTCGGAAACACAGTCGTCATTTGGCGACGGAAGGCATAACAACGTCGTCGTCTCCAGTGAACGGGAAGGCAGGCTGATGCCAGTACAGAACAGAACAGAGAAAGAGAAAAAGATGGATAGAGAAAGGGGAGGGAGGGATGCCTGCTCGAATGAAAGAGAGAAGAGCCCAGACAGCTAGATGTAGTAATGGTGAAGTAAATCCGCAATGACAAGATGGCCTCCTGTAAACACGATAGTGGACAGGGTTCAAAAGACAAGGAGAAGGGAAGGAGATTAAAAGACAGACAAAGAGAGGGAGAGAGAGAGAGAGAGAGAGCGAGAGCAAGACAGAGAGAGAGAGAGAAAGAGCAAGACAGAGAGAGAGAGAGAGAGCGAGAGAGCAAGACAGAGAGAGAGAGAGAGGCGTATTTTTAGGGACTAAAGGTCTATGCCATTCTGAAGGACTTCCTTGTGTAAAAAGTTACTTGAACCTTAAGTGAACGAACTAGAGATCGAGAGGAGCCGTCGAAAGGGGAGCATATAAAAAAGTTACACAGTCATATTCTGGCCAATTCCAGATGAAGATCGATGAGATCCAACACCCAGGCAGTCTCACCTTGAGAGAGTCAAAGAGGTTTCCAACCAGGAAGAGATTCTTGAGTGAGTTAGCAGCAGAGACGACTGTGACGATGGTCTTCTGCGTGTATTGGTCCGCCAGCTCCCCACTGAAACTGATGTCCAGGTCCAGATACGCCCTGAGGAGAGAAAGAGAGGGGGGTCGAAAAGGAGGGCTCAGTATAGAGGTGGAGTGATGGAGATAGAGTCCAGGGTCAAGGAAGCAGGGAAGAGGGTGTTGATTAGAAAATGAGTGGTCGTCGCCACCAACACACCCGGATGCATGCACAGTTTGTTGTCTCATGCCTCGGTTATTTCCAGCAGCGCAGATACTAAAGTAAAACGTTCCTTTCAGATCCTGATGGATGAAGTCTATCGACTGTTTTTCATCAAACAGCAGTGGTTAGCCTAAACAAATCATAAAACACACTGTCGTTTTTCTTTTTAAAGGCAAAGCCCACTGTACTGTGAGCCCAGGCAGGATTTATTTTGGGAGGGGAGGGGAATCCAGCCAATTAAGAAACTATTCCTGAATTCCACTCCCACTGCATCATTGGAGAAGAGAGGAAATAAATAAGAGTGGAAGGGAGTGGGGGGTGAGAGAAAAGAGGAGAGGACTGGCGAGTCACTCACTTGAAAGGGTGCACTCCGTCTCCCATGTTGAGCACTTGCAGGATTTTATAGTAGAGGCTGACTGAGACGGTGAAGCACAGGGCGCCCAGGGAGATGGTGGAGATGACTGTGATGATGCTGAGCTGGAACAAGGACAGCAGGCCAACCACCAGCCCTGTGAATACCATGCCTGTACGCTCTGTGTCCTTCCAGTAGATCAGATCCATCACTGAGGAGAGGAGGAGGGAGAAAGGAGGATAATAGATGGTAACAGAGGGATGGGGAGGGGAATTGACAAGAGAGGGAGAAAAGGTGGAGAAATAAGAACGTTTCATAGTCTACATGTTCTCTTCACATATAAACCAATGAGGAACAGAGTGGAAGCTAACATGGACTCAGAGAAGTCTTCATTGAAGCAGGGTGGGGGAGGGGACAAAGCCCATTGCATTTGACACGTCCTCTATTTTAGTTGGTTTGCGAAAGGCAGCAAGGACAGTCACAGCTGCAAGTCTCTCCTCCTCACTGTTCCTGCCTATGTGCTTTTAACAAAAACCCCACAGCATCACCAGCCAGTCAGTCCCTGTTTGGCTCTGACTCTCCAGTGTTCGGTGGGCCAGAAGGCCTTTCAGCTGTGCGTAGGCAGAGCAGAGGGACAGTGATCACCAGGCAGAGAGAAAACACACACAGGGGCAGGGGGAGACGTCAAGCCTAACCTGGGCTTAATATAGCCTGCACTCTGTATAGAGCAGGGGTGGGCAACTCCAGTCCTCCAGGGCCTGAGTGGTGTCACACTTTTTCTCCATCCCTAGCAAACACACCTGATTAATCAAATTGCATTCTAAACTGAAGATCATGATTAGTTGATTGTTGGAGTCAGGTGTGTTAGCTGGGGCAAAACTGTGACACCAATCAGGCTCCAGAGGACTGGAGTTGCCCACCCCTGGTATAGAGGAAGGGCGAGAGAAGAGTAAAGAAAATAGGAGAGGAGAGGGGGACTTTGCAGGAACCCTGAATTTAAATGTTGACTCGGAGAGCACCTGCTGACAGTCTTCAAGCCCGCTACCACCCCCTCTCTGCACCCTGTCCGTCTCCCTCGATCAGTCACCCAGCAACTGGAGCCGCTGCGACTGGGCCCTCTCAGTGTCAAAATGGAGGCTCCCCTGGCCTAACCCCTCCATGGAATAGTTAAAAGTAGCTACAAACAAAACAAACATTACAACCAAAACACTGATAGCACAGTGTAATAAAGCTGAACACCAGCAGCTCGCTAACCCTCGGACGTGGTAAACTGCAGTGACAAAGGCATGTGGTCATTACTCCATGGCTATTAGTGTATGAGTGAGCCTGGGAATTAGAATAGAGTGCACTGATATATCTGACCAGCAGGAGGACTATTTATAAACATTACCACATACTTTTAATACCCACAAAGCCTCCAGCACACACACACCTGTCCATTGTCCCAACAGGTGGAACTGTAGCAAACAGCCCTCTTTGATGTGTTGGCACTTTGCGACATTGACCAGCACGTGGTAAGACCGTTCAATGCACAGACTAAGTGCACTAAGAAAAGGAAGAAATACCACAGCAAGTTAGACTACGGTCCAATGGGTTGCCTCTATACTAAGCCATGACTATATTGGTTGATGTTAATATAGTGATATAATGAACTCTCTGAGAAGAGTACAGAGACAACATGAAGCGGGAAGGGGGAGGGGGGAATACAACACACACACACACACACACACACATACGCAGTACAGACAACATGAAGCGGGAAGGGGGAGGGGGAAATACACCCACACACACACACACACATACGCAGTACAGACAACATGAAGCGGGAAGGGGGGGGAATACACCCCACACACACACACACACACAGATCAAAATGAAAGCTGCATTTGCCATAATCTTAGTGAAACCTCTCTATCTGTGCCAACGCAGCACTCTGACTGAACTAACCAACACAGAGCTGAGCACTGACTGCCTGACCGTGAATGACTCAATCGTTACATCAACATGAGACATTACCAGTCAACCAATTGGCAGCCTGACCTGGCATTACTTACCACCACAACTATAACCACCACCCAGCCATTGTAACACTACGGTGTGCGTGCGGGAAGTCCCAGAGTGACCATGTGAAACACCTTGGCTCTGCCAACCCTGCTGCCCAAAGAGGTAACCCTGTCAAATGGGGGCACAGATCAGCTGATCACGCTACTAGCCTCTTACATACAGAAACAAGCACACAGATGGCCCCTACATGCTGTAACAAAGCTATAACACAACTCCGGATGGTCACCTCTAGGGATGGGATGAGCAGATTTTTAATGGACCAAAAAGTGTTGTTTTTGCCATGGAAAAAAAACATTGCGATACTGGTCCCATTGCTAAGCAGGCAGACCCACACAACTCTGCACAGTTGGTACGGTCTCAAACACTCCTGGTCAGTGAGTGGTCAAAATCCCCCCTAAAGACCCATGGCTGTAGCTGGTCTCCTGACGTTCAGACTCCTCTCCAAACTCACGGTCACTAAATGCACGGCTCTGCAGTGGACAGACAGTCAGTCCCCACATGTGGAAACGCCCCGACGGCTGAGGACGACAGGCACTGGAACTCTAACCGTGCCCTGATCCTGCCGGTGTCTGAAAAGAGACACTGCTTTGCCCATTCAATAGGTCCCTTGCCTCCCCGCCTAGTCAACTCACTGATAGATCTAAGTGTGCCGACTGCCACCGTCTCATATTGTCTCCATCTTGTCTCTCTGAGGCCAGGGTCTTACCATTAATGTTGGCCATTTTGGTTGCTGCTCGGGCGATCCCCCTTCTCTCGCTTTGACTCTCACACAGTCCCCCTGCTCTCTCTCTGCCACTCGGAGCTGTTTTTGGCCTCCCCTGCCCCGTCAGCAGTACAGAGACCTTTCAGCCAAAAATAATCTGCCCAACAGGGCCCGCCCCCTCAAGACTCATGGAGACTCCAATGTAGATAGACAGATAGATATAGAGATACTGTAAGATAAGATACCCAGTACATTCACTTATTCACACATTTAGTACATGCACAGACAGAGACAAACCTTGAGAGAGAGAAACATGTTGGTATACACATAGATAGCCACAGCTGGATAACATAGAGGGCATACAAACCACTAGAGACCCAAAGAGACATAACCACAGACATTCAGAGAGAAACACTCACATGGAAACGGACATAGACACAGACATAGAATTACACAAAACACTTACGTAAGCAGAGATCGAACAGGCAACAGCTAACAAAGGAGCAGGCATAGAAGTAAATGCACATTATTGTGCCATACATACGGTACCGTGCTACCCGTAAGTACACACTCTTAGAAAGGGTTCTTTGACTGTCCTCATGGGAGAACCCTTTTTGGGTCCAAGTAGAACCCTCTATGGAATGGTTCTACCTTGAACAAAAAAGGGTTGTTCAAAGGGTTCTCCTATGGGGACAGCCAAAGAACCCTTTCAGGTTCTAGATCGCACCTTTTTTTGTAAGAGTGCAGACAATAGCTCAAATAGCCTCAATTTTTTCAGATGCACATAAGGGTAGTCTAACCTGTAACCGGCTAGTCCAACCTCACAATAAACATGGGGAGTAAAACATGTTCTGACACATTCAGCCCCATTCTGATGCAGAAACCAGATGGTTTGCTTTACATGATATCTAGAAACCCTTCAAGCCTGTCAACAGCTTGACCAGCCATTAATCACCCAGGGTCAGTGTGAGGGGGAGTGGACAGTACAGTACACCCAGCCCCCAGTCCACCCAGCCCCCGGGCCAGCCACCCCCCAGTCCACCCACTATAATAAGATTGGAAGACATGCCAGAGGTCCATATTGAGTGGCGCCCCCCTTGAAGAGTGATCCATATCGACCATGGAGTCCGGAGAAGATAGATTTCATCTGTCTCACCCCTGCTCTCTCTCTCTCTCTCTCTCTCTCTCTCTCTCTCTCTCTCTCTCTCTCTCTCAATTTCAATTTAAGGGGCCTTATTGGCATGGGAAACATATGTTTACATTGCCAAAGCACGTGAAATAAATACTAAACCAAATTGAAATAAACAACAAAAAATTAACAGTAAACATGACTCATGAAAGTTCCAAAAGAATAGACATTTCCTCTCTCTCTCTCTCCTTCACTGCTCTGTCTCACATTCGCTTTATCATGTGTACAGTGATCCAAGGGAAGCGGAAAGATTGGGGTGTCAGCGTGCATGTACGAGCAGACATACATACAGACAAACCAGGAAAACAGACAGATTTTTTGTTTGTTTGTTGCACAAGTAGCCCATTAGCTCTCGGGAATCCCAAGGGAATGTTGCCATGGAGACACAATGGAACACTCAGCGCTCACCGCGGAATTACATTCCAGGGTCCGTGTTGCTCAAGCAGTGAGAGGGTTATCTTTATTTCCAGTGTGGTTTGAAAAGGATTGATTGAGGAAGGCTTTGTGCTCTCAGCAACGTATCGAGGAAGGGGTTGGGAGTGAGGTATCAGGGTAGGGGTTGGGAGTGAGGTATCAGGGTAGGGGTTGGGAGTGAGGTATCAGGGTAGGGGTTGGGAGTGAGTTATCAGGGTAGGGGTTGGGAGTGAGGTATCAGGGTAGGGGTTAGGAGTGAGGTATCAGGGTAGGGGTTGGGAGTGAGGTATCAGGGTAGGGGTTGGGAGTGAGGTATCAGGGTAGGGGTTGTGAGTGAGGTATCAGGGTAGGGGTTGGGAGTGAGGTATCAGGGTAGGGGTTGGGAGTGAGGTATCAGGGTAGGGGTTGGGAGTGAGGTATCAGGGTAGGGGTTCGGAGTGAGGTATCAGGGTTAGGGGTTAGGGGGGAGTGAGGTATCAGGGTAGGGGTTGGGAGTGAGGTATCAGGGTAGGGGTTGGGAGTGAGGTATCAGGTTAGGGGTTGGGAGTGAGGTATCAGGGTAGGGGTTGGGAGTGAGGTATCAGGATAGGGGTTGGGAGTGAGGTATCAGGGTAGGGGTCATTGTCTTCCGACAGATGGCGTCATTCTAGCACAACCGCGTTGCCAGACTTGCTATGTGACGTAAGATAATGTAGTAGAAGCCAAAATAGATTGATTTGGGCAAAGGCAAGGGGATGGTAGATGTTCAAAATGTAAAAAGTAGATCCAAGATAGGAAAGTCACATAGAAATAGACAAGATGTGCTACAAATGTTACCTGCTACGTGGATGCATAACGCGGGGCCTGATAGGCTGAACGCTGAAAACCACTGTTCGCTGACCAGCTCTTCCTGAGTGTTTCGACCAGTGGAGGAAGCGGATGGCACGTCATCGGTGAGGCCGCCTCTTGGTCGCGCGGCCGTGAGCGTTGTGACGGTGGTTTCCATGGTTACGAGAGACTCAGGTTCAGGGGGCGGTGATGCCGCTGAGAAACAGAACACAAGGTCATTGTGATGATGTCATCACTCAGCATCAAGTTATTCTACAACCAGGTTGCATTAGATTAACTAGAAGTGTAATTTATCAAACGATGTCATTATTTAGCCTCACCTACTTTACAATGAACAGTGATTTAGAAATCTTATAACCAAACACGCTCATTTTGACCCTACAGAACAGGAGAGAGCATGCTGCCCAGGGAATCTTAAGCACAGTGGTATCTGACTTCGTCTGTGGTCATGGTGTGACAGACAGACAGACAGACAGACAGACAGACTGAGACAGACAGACTGAGAGACACACACACACACACACACACACACACACACACACACACACACACACACACAGTATTAGCTCAACTCGGTTGTGTTGTGTGTAAGCCATGTTATGTACCATCAAATGGGACACGTCACCCATTTTCAAACATAGAGTTTACACCCATTTACCCTCGAGCAGTATCCTCGCCAACTGTGTGATTTCAATGGCTAGAAAGCCTGAAAAGATGCAGTAGCTTCTGCTTTTATCTGTAGCTTCATGTAGCTCCATGCAGGTCTATCTACCCTGATCCCATCTACCCTCCATCTAGATTGCCCCATCCCATCCCCACTGCCCCATAGTGAGCTCACCCTGGGGGCTCTCTGAGGGACTGTAGTGCCGGGGCTCCAGGGGCTCTGTCTCCCCTCTCTGGGTCTCTGTGTCCCTCTCCTGAGGTTCAATCTCAGTATCTAGGAGAGATGCATGGACTGTCTCAGTCTGTCTGTGGACCTCCCTCTCCCTTTCCTCCTGCTCCCTCTCCTCCTCCTCTCGGGCGAGGAAGGCGTGGGGGTCCCACTCCACGTCGGGGGAGTCCAGGGGGAGGAGCGTTTCCACTGTGTCCGTGCGGCTCAGGGAGGTGCGGCCTCCCCTGGCCCCGCTCCTCCGCCGGCTCCCTGACGATGAGTCACGATGATGTCGTGAGGATCCGCCTGCCTCGGCCTCGGCGATGGCGATGTAGGAGAAGGTGGGCTCGAAGGAGTTCTGTCTCGGGGTCCCCCAAATGGAGGGGGATGAAGCTCCACCGTCATCATCCTCCGGACCCCCATCTTCTTCGTCAGACCACTCCCTGGCCGTCTGCAGGTCGTACAGCTCAGACTCCTCATTCCCACCTGGAGAGAACAGGCACAGGAAAAGCCTTAAAGCAAAACCTATATTGCTTTAAGTATTTTTGTATTTCTTACATTTGTTATTCTGTCCTTTATCCATGTTATACATTGAAATTGTATACGTTTTTTGTTAAGCTATAAACTTAGCTAAAAACTTCAAGCATTACATTGGAAACTTTCATCCTGGGAGGTAAAGCTATGCAAGCACGCAATATCATTCCAAAACCATATCCCATGTTCTGTGACTTTAATGTCTATGGAGCAGCCGTTTGATGTTGCTTACTCATCGACACGTCCTCTGATGTTTTTGAGCGCTGAGCAACATCCAAAGATGCAAAACACATTTGATTGGGAGTAATGTTTCCAGATTCAAACGAACAAATCGACACAATCAATCTCAGGCTACACCTATAGACTTTGTGGACATGTCATAGTATGATTTTCTTTTCTCCCATATTATGATTCTCCCATATTGAAGTTCAATCATTCACACGGTCCATTTCTAAACGTGTACAGTGTGTATGCCTTGTGTGATGTTACCTTCAGTGCAGGGAGATGTTGAATCAGGTGTGGAGGAGACAGAACCATATTCCTCTGGAAGAAAAATAACCAGATTCATCAGAGACGTGTTTATTACCATTGGCTGGGGAACTATACAGTATCAAACAGACAATTTTTTTTATCTTAAATAACTACTGATTTACAACTGATGGCCGCTTGGCCAAACTGGAGGCTGTTCCATACCGTGCATGTCTACAACTCCTCTCTTCCTTCTATTTCGATGTCTGCATCTTTTAGCCAAGGCCTATTTGCGTATACGCCTAGAGAGAGGACACTATCAAGATAACAGTTTTCCTCTCAACATCACCTACTAAAGCATTGTATCACATTCAAAAGCAGTACATTGCGCAGAAAAGCGTCATACCACACAGCCTATTCTCAGATGACCTGCTGTATTTCAATAGTGTCTCGATACATTGAGATGAGACTGAGAGAGCAAATGAAAGGTTTTCATTTCGATTTTTGTTAGGAGAATCCATGGCTCGAATCCAGGCATTTGAGGAGCCTTTTTCCAAGACGCAGTATTTAAAAGAAATGTCATTAGTGTTTGCATATATAATGCTAACAGCTAACTGCAGTATGTTCCCCCTCGGACAGCACAGATCAGCTCTGGCAAAGCAGCCAGGCGAGAGGCCTACATTAGCAAGCCTCCTGCCTCAGATCACCCAATAGATCAGGCAGCCCTGGCTAAAATGAAGACAGCAAAACAACACACAGCTTTTTTTCATCCTCATCTATCTCAAACACACACACACACAAACACACATAATACCAGACACAAACACACACACATAACCAGTGCTCAGCCAATGAGAACACACACACACATAGCCGACACATCCTGAGAACACACATACACAACTGCAATGGTCTCCACAAAAGAGAAGAAAGAGGTGTGTCTGCCACTGCACTGCATCCATCCATCAATCCTTTCAACCATGTGTTTATCAAGGGAGGAAGCTAGAGAAAGTGAAGGAGGGAGAGAAAGAGAGGGGAGAGTGATGGCCATGCACATGGCTAGTACAGATGCTATACAGATAGATTGGGATGCGAAAGACAGACAGACAGACAGACAAAAACCGACACACTCACTGCAGCGGGAGAATCCTAGAACCTGGCCCATGCTCCATTAAGGCACCGCTGGGCCCATCCAGTCTGGAAGCCCCCCTCTCTTCCTCTGGATCTCTCTCTCTCTCTCTCTCTCTCTCTCTCGTGCTTTATCCCTATTCCACCTCCCTCCCACTCTTTCTTGTTCCACCGATGCAGCACTGCTGTTGTCTCTGGCTCTCCCTCTATTTACCGTCCGCTTCCTCCTTTCGCTCACGGGCCCCTCCCTACCTCCCTCTCCTGCTCTCTCTTTTCCCCTCCCTCCCTCCCTCTCTTGCTCTCACGTCACCATGACAGCAGGAGAGCAGCACAGGCAGAGCCAGAGAAAGAGTGTGTGTGTGCGTGTGCGTGTGTGTGTCCTTCTTTCCATTCATGTCTAATCATTTGTGTGTGCATCCAGCCGAGCGGAGCATATCTCTGCTTTTGTAAATTCACATAAGCACCTTACGGGGCTTTGCCTTGTTGCATGCACATAACAAAGGGAAATAATCGAGCTCATTAAAAATACATGTCCTTTTGCACCCTCCCACACAGAGACAGACGTACTAGGTGTTTCGTATAACCCACGTGTGAGACTGCTAGACACAGCAGAAGGGTACATTTGTAGATTGTCTGGCGGCGGTAAGCAGGAGTAGCAGCAGCAGCAGCAGCACAGACTGTAGTCCAGCCCGTTGTAGCTCTGGTGTGCTGCCTGAAGCTACTTCTGCCAATCAAATCAAATCCCATTTTATTTGTCACATGAGCCGAATATAACAGGAGTAGACCTTACCGTGAAATGCGAGGCTATGAACAGATGGTACTGGTACCGAGTCAATGTGCGGAGGTACAGGTTAGTTGAGGTAATTTGTACATGTAGGTAGGGGTAAAGTGACTATGCATGGCTAATAAACAGAGCGTAGCAGCAGTGTAAAAACATTGAGTGTCTTATGGCTTCGGGGTAGAAGCTGTTAAGGAGCCTTTTGGACCTAGACTTTGCGCTCCGGTACCGCTTACTGTGCAGTAGCTGAGAGAACAGTCTATGACTTGGGTGACTGGAGTCCTGGACAAGTTTCCGGGCCTTCCTCTGAGTGATCACATAATGTGTCAGCTAAATCATCCTGCTCATGTACGTCACTGACTGCACTGACTCACAGTTCAGACTTCGACAATATATAAGGGGGAAATTATATGAAATATTGAAGGGAGGTAATACATTCAGCAATGTAAAATGACATCTGGCCAACTACTCAAATTATGGCATGCTCATGTAAATAGGATATTAAAAACAGAATGCATTGGATTCCTCATGTTTAATGGATAAATTTACTCACCCATTTGGCCAAAACAATTCTCACAATTTTCTCAGTTCAATTGCTAAATATTCAACTGATTTCCAAGAACTGCTCATAAAGGGAAGTTGCCATGGACACATTGGGATTACAATAAGAGGCTACTGTAGCTTTCGCCACTCGCCTTACCTGTGTATCCTGTTAATTAAAAGCTGGGGGATCACTCATCTAGTGGAGCGGGATTACAAAAGCTCTGAGGGTGTGATACCAACACATGCAGACACGCTGATCTTGACAACCGAAACAAACTCCAAATGCATCCCACAAGTTTGTAGAGTCACAAGCTTGACGTGGTCATTGTGTGCTATGAATATGGGACCAAATACTAAAGCTTTGACTACTTTAACTTGTTATGGCTGGGGGGCAGTATTGAGTAGCTCGGATGAATAAGTTGCCCAGAGTAAACTGTCTGCTACTCAGGCCCAGTCGCTAATATATGCATATTTGGATAGGAACCACTCTGAAGTTTCTAAAACTGTCTGTGAGTACAACAGAACTCATATGGCAGGCAAAAACCTGAGAAAAAAATCCAACCAGGAAGTGGGAAATCTGAGGTTTGTAGTTTTTCAACTCCTTCTCTATCAAACGCACAGTGTCTATGGGGTCAAATTGCACTTCCCAAGGCTTCCACTAGATGTCAACAGTCTTTAGAACCGTGTTTGATGCTTCTCCTGTGAAGTGGGGGAGAATGAGAGGGGAATGAGTCAGAGGTCTGCCAGAGAGGCATGAGCTGACCACGCGCGTTCACATGATAGTTAACTTGAGTTCCATTGCAAGTCTACAGACAAAGGAATTCTGCAGTTGGAACATAACTTTTTTTTGTAACAGTATTTTTATTGGAATTTCACAATTTTCACACATATTAAGAGATAAAACAACAGAGACAAAGCACACAGAACAAAAACAAGAAAAACAGCCCCCACTTACCCATATCTACGTGCATATATATATACATACATACATACACACATATACATATACCCATGCATATACACACACATATGCATACATACACGCACGCACACATACACATATGCACACCCATACATACGTACACCATTTTCCTCTTCCTGCTCGGTGCTTCTCTCACCCCATCACCATCATTGCGTCTCTCAATACATACATTTTAAACAAACTTACAAACAGTAATTAAACAAAAAAGCTCAGTTTAAACCAAGTGGTTAGGTTCCACACATGGAACGTATAGTGTAGTTCTGAAATACATAGATCCCCGCCATTCTAAGAGAATCCTTGCAGCATAATAGCTGATACCTCAGGTTCTAGATCATTTAGATAAGGTTCCCATACTTTGTAGAACTGGTCTGTTTTAGAATGCAATGTACATGTCAGATATTCCAGAGGCACCCATTCAAATAGTATCTTATGCCAATCTTTAATAGAAGGAACCTTATCACTAATCCACTGTAAAAGGATGTTTTTCCTCGCTGCGAAGGTAAGGATGTTGTAAAGCCTCCTTTTACAGACAGAAGTAACATGCCTACTAGGGACACCTAACAGTAAAGAAACTGGGTCCAATTCTAGATCGACCCCTAGGATCTTTTCAATTTCTTGCAGGACACCCGACCAGTATCTTTGTATTTTGGTACATGACCATAAACAATGTGTTAGGGTGCCTGTATCAGTTTTGCATTTAAGACACTGAGGGGAAGAGGAAGTGGGGCTAAAAGCATGTCTGCGATTTGGGGATATATGCAATCTGTGTATTATTCTTAATTGGATTGCTCTAGTACGGTTACATATAGATATTGTTTTTGCATATCTCCAAATGTCCTCCCACATCTCTTCGTCAATAGTAACAGACAATTCTTTCTCCCACACTTGTTTCACCCTCTGTGTGTTGACAGCAGAAAAGGACCTTAAACTATCATAAAACAGACTTACAGACATTTTCCTTTGTGGGAAAAAAAAGCATTATTTCAATGACAGACACATCAGGGTTACCAATTAAGGTGGTGCTCTCCAGAATATAATGTCTTACTTGTAGGAAGCGGAAAAAGTCCTGCTTTGGGAGTCGATATTTCTCGACCATTTGAAGCCAGTTTGGTCTCCTTTCACAATTAGTGGCAGTAAGTCCTCTAATCTTGTGGCTAGAATTTTAGAAAGCAATTTTCTATCCACATTCAGAAGGGAAATTGGTCTGTACGAGGAACAAGACTCTGGACATTTTCCCTTTTTGAGAATAAGTGAAATGTTGGCTTCTCTCAGCGTTTGAGGGAGTTGGTCATTTGAAAATGAGTGGTTAAACATATCACGCAATGGCTCAAAGATCAGGCCATGGAACTCTTTATAGAACTCACTACAAAACCCGTCTGGTCGTGGGGCCTTACCGTTTTGCAGATTCTTAATTGCGAACATTATCTCTTCCTTGGTAATAGGGGCATTAAGGAGGGACCTCTGTTCTTCGGAGATAGTAGGGAGCTCAATCTTACAAAATAAGTTCTCCATTAATTTGGGTGCATCCTTTGGCAGTTCTGAGGCATAAAGGTTTGTATAAAATTTCTTAAATGAGTCACTTATCAATTTATTTTTATATAAATGATTACCATCAGAATCAGTAATGGTAGCAATTGACTGAGAGTCAGCCCTCTTTTTAGCTAGGTATGCCAAGTACTTTCCTGGCTTATCGCCATGTTCATATAGCTTTTGCCTGACAAATCTAATTTTCTTTTCAGCGTCCTGTGTTAGGAGAGAGTCTAACGTTGATCTAATGACTGATATTTCCTTTAATAGTGCAGGAGTGGGCGTTTTAATGTAGTCCTTCTCTTTAGTTCCTAATTCCCCCTCTGACATTTTTTGCTTTTCCCGCTTTTTCCGTCTCTTAGTAGCTGTGTATGACATAATCAGACCCCTGGCATACGCTTTACAGGTCTCCCAAAGGAGCCAGGGGTTATCTGTTGATTGAGAGTTAACCTCTTCAGTCGACCCTCTACTTTTTTGAACATTTTGTTAAAAATCGCGCAACATTTCAGCGCCCTGCTACTCATGCCAGGAATATAGTACGTTCATATGGTTAGAATGTGTGGATAGGAAAGCCTCGGACGTTTTGAAAACTGGTTAAATCACGATTGTGGCTATTACATAACGTGCGTTACATCGGAAAGCGCAGGAAAACCTGATCACAGAAAATGGAAATAAATATCCTTGCGCCACTTCCAGCAATTGTTAACAGTGAGCCGAATTAGATAAGACCGAGCATTCAACTCCCACAGCATCCCCATGTTGTCTAGAGCCTTGTGAATTGAATCCTCTTTGATTCTTGGTTGAACCGAAAGAGGGGCACGACTTACCTCCGGTCTCCGCCCAGATCATTCCGGAAGAGCTCTCTCCTGAAATTTTTTCCAAGACGACAGCTAATGATATTTACATCGACTACGGATGATTTTTATCGCTTATTAACGTTTACTAATACCTAAAGTAGCATTACAAACGTATTTCGAAGTGTTTTGTGAAAGTTTATCGTCTACTTTTTGAATTAAAAAAAATGACGTTACGTTGTGAAATCGCTGTTTTTTTCGTTTATCACACAGTCTACATATAACGATATCTTGGCTTTATATGGCCCGATTTAATCGAAATAAAGACCCAATAGTGTTTATGGGACATCTAGGAGTGCCAACAAAGAAGATGGTGAAAGGTAATGACTGTTTTCTATTTTATTGTGCGGTTTGTGTAACGCCGAAATGCTAATTATTTTGTTTACGTCCCCTGCTGTGCTTTTCTGTTGTAGTGTATTGGTGCATGCTATCAGATAATAGCTTCTCATGCTGTCGCCGAAAAGCATTTTAAAAATCGGACTTGTTGCCTGGATTCACAACGAGTGTAGCTTTAATTTGATACCCTGCATGTGTATTTTAATGAACTTTTGAGTTTTAACTAATACTATTAGCATTTAGCGTAGCGCATTTGCATTTCCAGAGCTCTAGTTGGGACGCAAGCGTCCCAAGTAGAGGCAACAGGTTAATAGAGAAAAATGCTTTAAACTCTGTAATAAAATATGATGTGAATGTATGGTCTTTAAGAATGGTTGTGTTCAACCTCCAATGTCTTGACCGATTGAATGTCCCGTTGAGTTTTATGTCCAGGATCACCTCAGCATGATCAGATATGACTATGCTTCCTATCCTAGCAGATAAAACAGACTGCAAAGACGTCTTGGGCATAAAAAAATAATCTATTCTAGTCTGACATCCATGAGGTGCAGAGAAAAAAGTGAACTCTCTGTTGGAGGGATGGAAAGCTCTCCAGACATCCGCATACCCCAGATCATCACAAATAATTTTAAGTGACTTAGCTTGAGGAGAGAGTGAAGCTATACCGCTGGGAAACTTATCAATAAGGGGGTTCAACAAGCAGTTAAAATCTCCTCCAACCACTGCAGTGTCTGAGTTTAATTCTGAAAAGTCTAGAAATGCCTTAGTGAGGAAATCAGTGGGGTGAGCAGGGGGGAGGTAAATATTCATTATGGAAATGTTCTGCCCTTGTAAAGTACCATTAATTATAACAAAGCGACCAAATTTATCTTTCACACAATTCAAGACTTTAAGTGGTAAGTTCTTTTTCACCAGAATTGCTACACCTCTACTTCTGGATGTAAATGATGAGAAAAACACTTGACCAAACCCTCCTTGTTGTAATTTCAGGTGCTCCTTATCATCCAAATGGGTTTCTTGCAACAGGGCAATATCAATATTTTATTTTTTCAAAAAAGACAGTACTTTCTTCCTCTTAATGGGGTTATGGCTCCCTCTAATGTTCCACGTACATACACGCAGTCTGTTATCTGCCATTGTATCTTGACCATATTCAGACTGGATCCTACTGTAAAAGTGGGGTGGTACCTTTTTCCATGTGTTGAACTCTCCTCTATCTCACTGAGCATAAACACAAAATATGAACCCTGAACTCGAACTATACTAAACCCAAAAATTAAACATGTAAAAATCCAAAAGGGGGTTTTCCCACTAGCTAACATGCAGGGGATTTCAACTCTCCAATGTAGACTCTTAAGTCCGCATTGCCGCTCAATAGCCTCATCCTTTATATATATGGAAAAGAAAATCAATAGAAGAAGATTGAGGCTCTTCCACCTAAAACTAAGCCTAGGCACCAATATGGATTCACACATATCTCAGCCTGAGCTATAGCGGCTATTACTTTAGCAAGAAAAATAATAAAGATACGAATATTACTGAGCCGGAGTACGTGAGGACTCACACCACTGTTTCATGATCAGATTCAACCAAAAATAAACAAAGTTATTCAATGCTGTGGAGGTGCAGCTTAAAGTTATTTACCCGAGAGAGTCAATAAACGCAGCAGCCTCTTCAGGTGTGTAGAGCTTTTTAGGTGATCCGTTGACCATAATCTTCAATGTGGCCGGGTACAACAGTGCGTAGTCCATCTTCATTCTCCTGAGTCGAGCCTTCGCCTCATCAAACGCTTTGCGTCTTCGTACAACCGCTGTGGAATAATCATTGAAGAATGAGACCTTTGGACCTTTATGTTGACTACCATCAGAGCCGATGTTTCTAGCCTCATCCATGACGCGCTGCTTGTCGGTGAAGTTGTGGAACTTTATACACGACCAGCCTTAGTGTCCATTTGTAGGTAGCCAGGGATCCATTCCTCAAAGAATTTTACTGAACGTGTCCCTTCAGAATTCTCCGGGAGTCCCACAACACGAATATTGCATCTGCGTCCTCGATTATCCAAGTCGTCAATGTGCTCCGCCATTTCGTGCACCTGTTTCTCAAGTGCTTTTATCTTAGCGTCCATAGATGTAGTTGAAGTTTCCACTGCAGCAATTCTTCCTTCCGCCTCAACAACGCTCTGTATTTCAGCTGAATGGCCTGCTATTGCTTCCAAGACCGTTCTTATCTTAGCATCGATCACTTTAGTAATGTTATCAGTCATCTTTTGAATCATCAGGTCCATTGTGCCTGGGTCCGCAATGGTGTTAGCTTCGCTAACGTTAGCTAGCTCCTCATGCACATCCACAGGGGTGGTGGTTTTGGTCGACTTCTTAGTAGTTCTATTGGGCATGTTGTCGGAGATTTTTGCGAAATAGTCGTCAAGACTCATTATATGGTAACTTATTTGGCCAATTCTACCACTTTTTCAAGCTAGGAGATTAATGTAAGAATATAAATTTACGAATGCCACGAGAGCTCGCTGAAACACCGTGTTCTCTCTACGGCGCCATTTTGTCCCCCAGTTGGAACATTACTGAAGATTTATGTTAAAAACATCCTAAAGATTGATTCTATACATCGTTTGACATGTTACTAGGCTAAACACGTGAACAAAAGGGAGGTATTTGGACATAAATTATGGACATTATCGAACAAAACAAACATTTATTGTGGAACTGGGATTCCTGGGAGTGCATTCTGATGAAGATCATCAAAGGTAGGTGAATATTTATAATGCTATTTCTGACTTCTGTTGACTACAGAACATGGCGGATATCTGTTTGGGTTGTTTTGGTCTCTGAGCGCTGTACTCAGATTATTGCATGCTGACACAGTGTAAAGATCGTCTGCTGAAGAAGGTGTGGACCAAAGCACCGCGTGGTAAGTGTTCATACTTTTATTTCAACTGAACACTCAATAACAAAAGTAACAAAGAGAATGAACAAAAACCGGAACAGTCCTGTCAGGTGCAGAAACACAAAACAGAAAATAACTACCCACAAAAACCCTGTGGGAAAAAGCTACCTAAGTATAGTTCCCAATCAGAGACAACGATAGACAGCTGTCCTGATTGAGAACCATACCCGTCCAAAACAAAGAAATACAAAAACATAGAAAAAGGAACATAGAATGCCCACCCAAATCACACCCTGACCAAACCAAAACAGAGACATACAAATCTCTAAGGTCAGGGCGTGACACACAGCTGTTGCATTAAGGAGAAGTGTATCTATAATTCCTTGCATAATAGTTGTATCTTTTATCAATGTTTATTATGAGTATTTCTGTAAATTGATGTGGCTCTGCAAAATCACCGGATGTTTTGGAACTACTGAACATAACGGAACTACTGAACCTGTATACTGAGATTTTTTGATATAAATATGAACTTTATCGAACAAAACATACATGAATTGTCTAACATGAAGTCCTATGAGTGTCATCTGATGAAGATCATCAAAGGTTAGTGATTAATTTATCTCTATTTCTGCTTTTTGTGATTCCTCTCTTTGGCTGGAAAAATGGCTGTGTTTTCTGTGACTAGGCACTCACCTAACATAATCGTTTGGTTTGCTTTCGTCGTAAAGCCTTTTTGAAATCGGACACTGTGGTGGGATTAACAAGAAGTGCATCTTTAAAATGGTGTCAAATACTTGTATGTTTGAGGAATTTTAATTTTGGGATTTCTGTTGTTTTGAATTTGGCACCCTGCACTTTCACTGGCTGTTGTCATATCGATCCCGTTAGCGGGATCTCAGCCCAAAGTGAATTTGTCCAAATACTTTATAAAATAAAAAAAACGGATTCAAATGAAGGGACTAGATACATCCTAAAGATGACACTGGGAGTCAGGAAGCAGGTGGCGAGTTTAATAATAAAGAACATAGAGTAATACTAAACCAGAGAAACATCTGGACATGAACACAGAACTAATACTACATTAAGAGTGAGGCTAGGGAGTGCTAGATAAAGGGGGGTAATCAGGATAGTGATGAAGTTCAGGTGTGCCTCATGATGGTACACAAGTGTGCGTAATGAGGGTTACCAGGTGTGCGAATGTTGGGTTTCCAGGACCTGTGGCGATCCGCCTGCTCCTTCTGGCGGCGGATGGCACACTGGAGCCTCACGTGGGCATAGTTCCAAACCTCTTCTGTACACCTGAACCAATCATCCACCACAGGAGCTTAGGTCTGGCTCGGGGTCCACAGAGCCAGGGCAGATTGATAACTTAGAACACATTGGAAGGGAGTCAGCCCGGTGGAAGAGTAACAAAATATATTCTGGGTGTACTCTGCCCATGGAAGGAATCTGGTGACTCCCCCTGCCGGTCCTGACAGTGACTCCTCAGGAACCTCCCCAGCTCCTGGTTCATCCTCTCCACCTGCCAGTTAGACTGAGGCCGGTACCCGGAAGTGAAGCTGACCGTGACCCCCAGCTTCTCCATGAAAGCTTTTCATACCTGTGACATAAATTGGGGGCCACGGTTGGAGACGATGTCCTCCGTAAGGCCATAGTGTCGGAAGACCTGCTGGAACAGTGCCTCAGCATCCTGGAGAGCGGTAGGGAGACCAGAGAGAGGGATAAAACGGCAGGATTTTGAGAATCTGTCCACTACAACCATAATAGTGGTGAAACTATCAGACGGAGGGAGATCAGTCACAAAATCTATGGACTGATGCAACCAAGGCCGCTGGCCCCCCTGCCAGAGTTGGAGTAGTTGCTCTCCTCCCGCACTGACCTGCGTTGAATGGTCGAAGACCGCCCATGAACAGAGCCATGAACCCCTCTTTGGAACCCAGCTCTTCCTCTCCTCTTTTCCAGACGGCTGTGATCCACTCCAACGCCTGCCCGGGTCAGCAGGGAAATGACCATGGCAACCTTGGACCTCTCGGTGGTGGGGTGAAATAGGGGGAGCACTGGAGTAGGAAGCCACGGCATTTGGAACGAGTCCCGTCATACTTGGGCATAGTTGGGCATCGCTGACCTGGGCGGACTGCTGGGTAGGATGGGGGACTGTCTCGCTGGGACAACTCGAGGTAGAAGGTCCTCCGGTATTTGAAGGTGAATCCTCTCGGGTAGTGTCGAGGCGGTGGAGGACACGGAGGACCTCATCCATAGTCGCACTCAGTTGCGCCAACTGATTGTGGTGTTGGCTGAGTGGGTGTCTCTGTTCGTCGATCGTCTAGAAGATGTCTTTCTCGTCTGCTGCTTCCATATTGAGGCAGTATTCTGTAAAGATGACACTGGGAGTCAGGAAGCGGGTGGTGAGTTTAATAATAAAAACAGTACGATACAAAACAAGAGCAACGTCTGGACATGAACACAGAACTAATAATGCCTGAAGAGTGATGCTAGGGAGTGCTAGATAAAGGGGGAGTAATCAGGATAGTGATGAAGTCCAGGTGTGCCTCATGATGGTGCGCAGGTGTGTGTAATTATCAGGAATGAAGGGAAGACCCAGACCACGTCTAATAAATAATGCTTTAATGTTCCAACATACGCAAGCAGTAGACAGGTCAAGGCAGGCAGGGCA
Source organism: Oncorhynchus nerka (assembly GCF_034236695.1). NCBI lineage: Eukaryota > Metazoa > Chordata > Actinopteri > Salmoniformes > Salmonidae > Oncorhynchus > Oncorhynchus nerka. The sequence continues at coordinate 56,510,677 of NC_088409.1, read as the reverse complement.
GAGTTACAGGTCGGCAGGCAGGCTCAAGGGCAGGCAGGGTCAAAACCGGGAGGCCAAGAAAAGAGAGACTAGAAAAAGCAGGAGCCGAGAAACAAAAAGCTGGTTGACTCGAACAAACAAGATGAACTGGCAACAGACAGACAGAACACAGGTATAAATACACAGGGGGTACCGGGGAAGATGGGCGACACCTGGAGGGCGGTGGAGACAATAACAAGGACAGGGGAAAAAGATCAGGGTGTGACAGTAATGAGGGTTGCCAGGTGCATGTAATGATGGGTTGCCAGGTCTGGTGGTTAGTCAACCTGCAACGTCTAGAGCCGGAGCAAGAGTAGGCATACATAAGGTGCTTTCATTTCTAATTTCATATATTTATGAAAATACCCTCAAATAAAAGGTGACATTATGTACTGTCACCTCATCTGAAACATTTGATCTCAAATCCAAATGCACACATTTTAACTTCACTGTCCAAATAAATACAGAGGGGAGTGTATGTGTAGGTTACTTATCACTTCCTTATCTGACCACCATATAGTGGGTCCCATCCCCAACCTAAACCCATAACTCAACCTATAACAGGCTCTATAGATATCTGGATCAGCTCCCAACCTCACGTATACACCATTTTAAGTCCAGCAATCTACTAGACCACCCCAGAATGACTGAATCTAAAATAGGCCAAGGGCTGCAAATACACACCAGGTAATTTGCTTAAGAGAAACAGTAGAGACGGAAAAGGAACACCTAGGCCTATACTGTAGCTAGGGGACCTCTGATGATGAGGATCCCACATGTGGTTGAGCCAGAATTTCCTCTTATGCTTCCATTATATCAGTAATGAGGTAAACCGGCTCACACGTGTTAAACTGGTTGAACTGTTTAACTGGTTCAACCATGACACGCATGTATAACAACCTGGGTCCGCCGTATCAGTTAGATGTGACACTGATTGGCTAATGCGTACTAATGTGCGCGTGTGTGTTGTGTGTGAGAATGTGTGTGGCACAGTGCTAAAGAGAAAAGGAGAATGAGAGAAAAAGGGAAAGTGAGTGGGCGCACAAAGGTGGGCTACATTCAGTGAATCATTGCTAACAGGTCCTAAAGTGTTCTGAAGATAAACTACAGAGGTCCAGTTACACAGAGTTGGAGAGCTCATTCCGTCTGTCCACCGTGCTGCTATGAAACGCTGACAGGCTCATAATCCATATGGTACACTCGCTCATACAGTACTAATCTAAGATCCCTCGCAGGTTGGAGATGAACTAGTAGCATTAAGAGAGAGAGAGAGAGAGAGAGAGAGAGAGAGAGAGAGAGAGAGAGAGAGAGAGAGAGAGAGAGAGAGGAGAGGAGTGATCATGCTGAGGGTTAAGTCGACAGAAATAGATACAGGCCACTAGCATATCAATGCAAACACTGCCCAGGGACAGGAGAGAAAGAGGAGGAGAAAGACAGAGAAGGAGATAGAGTGGGCACCATACAGCCACATACACTCCACATAAAGACATTGAGACAAATGCTAGGAATCCAGAAACCACGCCAACGAGCCAGGTTTACAAAGACAAGGATGACCGCAGCGATTTCTGCCCGTATCTAGTGAAGCCCACCTAACCTCTGAAGCCCACCTAAACACAACTCTACAGACCGGAGTCGACACATTTTCCACCTGCTCAGCGTGTCCAGCTAAACCCACTCCCCTAGACCTGCTGCGTGGGACACAGACTGGGAGAAGGAGGAGAGAGGGGAAGAGGAAGACCAGCGGCAGGTCAGGAAAGAGACTTGAGCGGCGCCTCCGAGGAGCCATGAGGACGGCCAGGCGGGCCAGCACCGTGGAGGTGCCCTCCTTCCTCCGCCAGCTGGCCAAGGAGACAGAGAAGATGGTCACCTTCTTCTTTAAGGGGGGACAGAGAGATGGCCAGGAGGGGAGCGAAGAGGACTCCAGTGATGAGGATAACGGGCCAAGTGTCTACCTGGACCGGCCCATCATGGAGAAACACGCGACCGAGGGAGGGTCTCAGTGGGGGTTGAACTATGCAACGGCCAGCATGCAGGGCTGGAGGGCGCAGATGGAGGACGCCCACGCCTGCATGCCGGAGATGGGAGGGGAGCTGGCGGAGTGGGGCTACTATGCAGTGTTTGATGGACACGCTGGCAACACGGTGGCACAGTACTGCTCCCGCAATCTGCTGCAACACATCCTCGCTACAGGTACCAAATTGGGCCGCACACTTATATGTGGGCCAGTAGGGAAGCATTTTACAACACCTGTTTCCGGTATGTGTCCCACAGACATAGCTACAGACAGTTGTTGTTTGATAGATCAATGAAGAACTTCTTTGTCTTGGGCATGGGTGTCTTCCATTGGAGCAATGACAAGGTGCCGTTGTGCAGTAGGCTTTGTGTATGGTGTTCTTGATCTAAAGTTGTAACTTGAACACCAAAGACAATATCACCCTTGGTTTTATGTATCATTCCTAAACATTAACATGGTAGCGCAACATGGCTGACAGATGTTGTTGTTGAAAACCTCTTGATCCTTGTTCTTGGCCCGAAGTATGAGATACTAAATCTGACACTTGTGCCTACAGTGTCTGCTACTTAACTCAAGACAAACTTTAATCCTAACCTACAATGCATTAATTAATCATTTAATACCACAAGCAAGACAGACAGACAGTGACCTCAGAGGAATACAACAACGTGACCTGAGCTCTGAGATTTGTGCTCTGGCATGGCACCAACAGTGGGCATTTGTCCCTTGGAACCAAGCTAGCAAGGCTGGGGGTCAAAGAATTGTATTGTAACTATGTGTAGTTATCCTGTAGTTGGCCCCACTGTAGTTAACTTCTGTGTGTCGATTTTAGGCAGAGCGACCTGATATGAATTAGAACCAAATTATGTGTATTTATCAGCTATAGACCAGGTCGTTAACCCGTATTGATCTCTCCTGCCTCCAGGGCGCGTAAAGGCAGAGGAGAACCCTGATGACGTGAAGGAGGGGATCATCGAGGGCTTCCTGGCCATTGACAGCCACATGCACACGCTGACGCGCCAGGAATGCTGGGAGCGCAGCGGCTCCACGGCGGCCGTCGTCATGCTCTCGCCGCAGTACGTCTACTTCGTCAACTGTGGCGACTCGCGGACGCTCCTCTGCCGTGACGGCCACGTCATCTTCTACACGGAGGACCACAAGCCCGTCAACCCCAGGGAGAAGGAGCGAATACAGAACGCGGGCGGCTCGGTGACCCAGCATAGGGTGAACGGCTCCCTGGCCATGTCCAGGTCCCTGGGAGACTTTGACTTTAAGGAGGTGGAGTGGAGGTCCCAGACTGAGCAGCTGGTTTCCCCAGAGCCAGAGGTGTATGAGCTGGAGAGGTCCCCGCAAGACGAGTTCCTCATAGTGGCTTGTGATGGCGTGTGGGACGCCATCGGCAACGAGGATCTGTGTGCATTCGTCCGCAGCCGCCTGCAGGTGTGCAATGACCTGAGGGAGATCTGCAACCAGGTCATTGACCTCTGCCTCTATAAGGTCAGTGTGTAAATGATCAGATCACACTACATGCAGAATCACAATGATCCTAAACCTCTGCCTCCTCTATGGGTACATATGCAGGACCAGAGTATAAACTTGAAAAGGGGTACAATCACACTCACTAATTGCCAAAGTGAGTAAATTGTAATGATAACTGGACATTGTATGGAAAGTCAGAAGGTGCCGGGGCTGAGAGGGTTTAGAGTACTTTGACAGTATCTTCAGGCAATGATATCATCTCAAGGTCTTGTCTGCCCTCTCCCCTCCTGGAGTCTTGGAGACTAATACTCAATGTTCGGATGAGTCAGAGGATTTAACAGCAGGACACAGCCAGGTCGGAACAGCCAGGTGACTTACACTGCACTGCAAGGAGTCTGCTCCATAGCCAATGGCCATTTTCTAAATACATTTTTTTATCAGGGAGTCACACTGAGACCAAGGTCTATTTTACAGATGAGCCCTGAATTACATACATTACACAAAATACACACATCCAAATATAAATGCAAAATGCATGAAGAAAGAGAAACACGGTCATAAAAAACAAAGACATTCATCACTAATAAGATCCTAAATCAGCTTTATGAATTTCCCCCGAGGCTCCCAAAATTCTAATTTAAGGAATTTTAGAAAGATTCTTCCACAAACAAGGTGCACGAAAACTAAAAGCTGATTTACCTAACTCTGTAGAGACCAAAGGAATTTCCAGTTAGCCATCCCTGAGACCAGGTGTGATAACTCGTATGTCTAAAACATAGCAATGTATCAACCAACGTGACATCAAAGAGGTCCAACCAACTTTCTGGTAGATAATGCAGTGATGAGTACTAAAATTGTTGCCCCGTAATAAAGCGCAGTGCACTATGGTAAACTGCATCTAACGAAGTAGCAGCTGCGTTCATAGCTGCTGTCGCCATAGTCTAGGACCGATAGGAACGTCGACTGAATAATCTACCTTCTTACTATTTAGTGAGAGAGAAGAGGCCCATTTTCATTCTCAGCTACTTAACTAACTCATCAATATTCTTTTTAAATGACAGCCTTTCATCTATCCAGATGCTCAAATATTTATGGCGGTCTGGCGGTCACAAGTCACGAAGGCAGTCAAATTCAACGTGTCCGTTTAGTCACGGTAATTAGGCTTCTCCAAGCTCTGATGCTGCTGATGGTCATTAGTAGACTACCAAACTTGCTAACTGCCTGGTACTCAGCACACTATTGTCCCTCTAATCACTCTGACATCAATGCAAATGTGTTAGAAATCTAATCAAACACTTCATGAGAGCCCATGAGCTCATGTTGCGCAACATTTCTATAGGCCATGCAATTGCACAAGAAAACAGAGTGATGGGCTCTATTAAAAAGAGGAGGATTCCATCAGCTTTCTATAGGCTAGGCCTGCTATATTTACTTCTCAACTTCCCTAATATTGAGCACATTGCTTATCTTTACAACAGGAGTATAGCCTACTTGGCTGGCATGAAAATGAACCAAGGGAAAAGCATCCTCCATTTGCTTTTTAAGTGAATAGATGACATCCCTGTTTCGAGACATGGTCCATTCTAAATAAAACAATTCAAACATATTATTTATTATATGTAAAGAAAATTAAATCAAGAATAGTCTGATGGGTGACAATATTAGCCTATCACTTCTGAATTATATATTTTCACACAGCGTAAGGCAAGAAACAATGCCTTTTTTATGACTTTTTCAAATCATAGTCGCACACATCATGTAGCCTAGCCCATATGCCTATATGCCTCACAACCAAAGTGGCCAAATAACTTCTTAAAATTGTGCACATTACTACGTTTTACAAGAGGTAAAGAGACTAACTGGCAGACATAAGCAGCGCGTGCATTTCAAGTTTGGGGAAGATAATTTTCATCATAAAAATGCACCTTTACAATAAAAGCATCACATCAAATCAAATCAAATTTTATTTGTCACATACACATGGTTAGCAGATGTTAATGCGAGTGTAGCGAAATGCTTGTGCTTCTAGTTCCGACAATGCAGTGATAACCAACAAGTAATCTAACTAACAATTCCAAAACTACTGTCTTATACACAGTGTAAGGGGATAAGGAATATGTACATAAGGATATATGAATGAGTGATGGTACAGAGCAGCATACAGTAGATGGTATCGAGTACAGTATATACATATGAGATGAGTATGTAGACAAAGTAAACAAAGTGGCATAGTTAAAGTGGCTAGTGACATAAGAATGCAGTCGATGATCTAGAGTACAGTATATACATATGCATATGAGATGAATAGTGTAGGGTAAGTAACATTATATAAGGTAGCATTGTTTAAAGTGGCTAGTGATATATTTACATCATTTCCCATCAATTCCCATTATTAAAGTGGCTGGAGTTGGGTCAGTGTCAATGACAGTGTGTTGGCAGCAGCCACTCAATGTTAGTGATTGCTGTTTAACAGTCTGATGGCCTTGAGATAGAAGCTGTTTTTCAGTCTCTCGGTCCCAGCTTTGATGCACCTGTACTGACCTCGCCTTCTGGATGATAGCGGGGTGAACAGGCAGTGGTTTGGGTGGTTGATGTCCTTGATGATCTTTATGGCCTTCCTGTAACATCGGGTGGTGTAGGTGTCCTGGAGGGCAGGTAGTTTGCCCCGGTGATGCGTTGTGCAGACCTCACTACCCTCTGGAGAGCCTTACGGTTGAGGGCGGAGCAGTTGCCGTACCAGGCGGTGATACAGCCCGCCAGGATGCTCTCGATTGTGCATCTGTAGAAGTTTGTGAGTGCTTTTGGTGACAAGCCGAATTTCTTCAGCCTCCTGAGGTTGAAGAGGCGCTGCTGCGCCTTCTTCACGACGCTGTCAGTGTGAGTGGACCAATTCAGTTTGTCTGTGATGTGTATGCAGAGGAACTTAAAACTTGCTACCCTCTCCACTACTGATCCATCGATGTGGATAGGGGGTGTTCCCTCTGCTGTTTCCTGAAGTCCACAATCATCTCCTTAGTTTTGTTGACGTTGAGTGTGAGGTTATTTTCCTGACACCACACTCCGAGGGCCCTCACCTCCTCCCTGTAGGCCGTCTCGTCGTTGTTGGTAATCAAGCCTACCACTGTTGTGTCGTCCGCAAACTTGATGATTGAGTTGGAGGCGTGCATGGCCACGCAGTCGTGGGTGAACAGGGAGTACAGGAGAGGGCTCAGAACGCACCCTTGTGGGGCCCCGTGTTGAGGATCAGCGGGGAGGAGATGTTGTTGCCTACCCTCACCACCTGTGGGCGGCCCGTCAGGAAGTCCAGTACCCAGTTGCACAGGGCAGGGTCGAGACCCAGGGTCTCGAGCTTGATGACGAGCTTGGAGGGTACTATGGTATTGAATGCCGAGCTGTAGTCGATGAACAGCATTCTCACATAGGTATTCCTCTTGTCCAGGTGGGTTAGGGCAGTGTGCAGTGTGGTTGAGATTGCATCGTCTGTGGACCTATTTGGGCGGTAAGCAAATTGGAGTGGGTCTAGGGTGTCAGGTAGGGTGGAGGTGATATGGTCCTTGACTAGTCTCTCAAAGCACTTCATGATGACGGAAGTGAGTGCTACGGGGCGGTAGTCGTTTAGCTCAGTTACCTTAGCTTTCTTGGGAACAGGAACAATGGTGGCCCTCTTGAAGCATGTGGGAACAGCAGACTGGTATAGGGATTGATTGAATATGTCCGTAAACACACCAGCCAGCTGGTCTGCGCATGCTCTGAGGGCGCGGCTGGGGATGCCGTCTGGGCCTGCAGCCTTGCGAGGGTTAACACGTTTAAATGTCTTACTCACCTCGGCTGCAGTGAAGGAGAGACCGCATGTTTTCGTTGCAGGCCGTGTCAGTGGCACTGTATTGTCCTCAAAGCGGGCAAAAAGTGATTTAGTCTGCCTGGGAGCAAGACATCCTGGTCCGTGACTGGGCTGGGTTTCTTCTTGTAGTCCGTGATTGACTGTAGACCCTGCCACATGCCTCTTGTGTCTGAGCCATTGAATTGAGATTCCACTTTGTCTCTGTACTGACGCTTAGCTTGTTTAATAGCCTTGCGGAGGGAATAGCTGCATTGTTTATATTCGGACATATTACCAGACACCTTGCCCTGATTAAAAGCAGTGGTTCGCGCTTTCAGTTTCACGCGAATGCTGCCATCAATCCACGGTTTCTGGTTTGGGAATGTTTTTATCGTTGCTATGGGAACGACATCTTCGACGCATGTTCTAATGAACTCGCACACCGAATCAGCGTATTCGTCAATATTTCCATCTGACGCAATACGAAACATGTCCCAGTCCACGTGATGGAAGCAGTCTTGGAGTGTGGAGTCAGCTTGGTCTGACCAGCGTTGGACAGACCTCAGCGTGGGAGCCTCTTGTTTTAGTTTCTGCCTGTAGGCAGGGATCAGCAAAATGGAGTCGTGGTCAGCTTTTCCGAAAGGGGGCGGGGCAGGGCCTTATATGCGTCGCGGAAGTTAGAGTAACAATGATCCAAGGTTTTACCACCCCTGGTTGCGCAATCGATATGCTGGTAAAATTTAGGGAGTCTTGTTTTCAGATTAGCTTTGTTAAAATCCCCAGCTACAATGAATGCAGCCTCCGGATAAATGGTTTCCAGTTTGCAAAGAGTTAAATAAAGTTCGTTCAGAGCCATCGATGTGTCTGCTTGGGGGGGATATATACGGCTGTGATTATAATCGAGGAGAATTCTCTTGGAAGATAATGCGGTCTACATTTGATTGTGAGGAATTCTAAATCAGGTGAACAGAAGGATTTGAGTTCCTGTATGTTTCCTTCATCACACCATGTCTCGTTAGTCATGAGGCATACGCCCCGCCACTCTTCTTACCAGAAAGATGTTTGTTTCTGTCGGCGCGATGCGTGGAGAAACCCGTTGGCTGCACCGCCTCGGATAGCGTCTTCCCAGTAAGCCATGTTTCTGTGAAGCAGAGAACGTTGCAGTCTCTGATGTCCCTCTGGAATGCTACTCTTGCTCGGATTTCGTCAACCTTGTTGTCAAGAGACTGGACATTGGCAAGAAGAATGCTGGGGAGTGGTGCGCGATGTGCCCTTTTTCGGAGTCTGACCAGAACACCGCCTCGTTTCCCTCTTTTTCGGAGTCGTTTCCTTGGGTCGCTGCATGCGATCCATTCCGTTGTCCTGTTTGTAAGGCAGAACACCGGATCCGCGTCGCGGAAAACATATTCTTGGTCGTACTGATGGTGAGTTGGCGCTGATCTTATATTCAGTAGTTCTTCTCGACTGTATGTAATGAAACCTAAGATGACCTGGGGTACTAATGTAAGAAATAACACGTAAAAAAACAAAAAACTGCATAGTTTCCTAGGAACGCGAAGCGAGGCGGCCATCTCAGTCGGCGCCGGAAGTCACATGCATAATCACATTTGGGGTCACTTTTGATAATGGTGTTTTCCCGCTAATGGAAAATTTGTACTTATAGCCTACTACCATGTGTGCATTGTTGCGCTTATAATGTGAAGAAATAGCCTAATAGTTAATAAACATTTTAAGCTAAACGTTCTGATCTGTTGCATCAGCCACATAGTGTAAAAAATATATTTTGGGATGCTAGTGGTTGTATTAATTTGCGATCCTTTTCAGGAAACTAGGCGTATGTCGCGGGTCACTACTTCACAGGAGAGCCCTTTGAACATAATTTTTTTTTTTTTATCAAAATGCGTTTTTTTTTGCAGAAATGCCTTCTGGAACATGTGAACTTTCATGTGCCTTAATAACAGACTTGTATGCCATCTGTAAATAAGAACAAAATTATTAAATTATGAGCCTAGTTGTTTTAGCCACAGAAAGGATAGCAACCATCCCGATAACCATGATGGGCTGAGATAATGAGTGGGCTGGACATGCCGAGAGATGAGTTTGCATTGGTCTGCCATATAGCACTCTTCTGTCTATTTGAGCTGGTCAGTATGTGTTGGTAATCCTGTCTAACGTGGCTTTAAAAAAAAAGTTTTGCGTAGTAAAACGGCATAAGTGTTGCTCTCCACTTTCTGGAGGACCGAGTTTTGAAATCAGTGGAATTTGAGTATGATCGCTGAGGTGATGGAGAAAACATCTGTCTCCGGATTACATCTTCAAATGAAGAGAAACCATGGCAACGGTAATATGAGACGTGTCCATCCATGATATATACGGGTAAGCTAGTCTAGCTAGCTACATTTCCAGATATTACACGTTTCTAATTTTGACAGGAAGTGATTTAATTTCAAGTTAAAGTGTACTGTTAGCTAGCTAATGTTAGCTGGCTTGCTCGCTAGCTAATGTTACGTGTATGACCTTATCATTTGTATCTCAGAGACATTTGCTTCTCTAGTTTTTGCCTAATGTTAGTTAGCTAACATTGAACCTGGTTAGTTAGTAACATAATGACTTGTGATTATGGTTCATTGCTTAGCTAGAGTGTGCAAAGCTATCATCAAGGCAAAGGGTGGCTATTTGAAGAATCGCAAATATAAAATATATTTTGATTTGTTTAACACTTTTTTGGTTACTACATGATTCCATATGTTTTATTTCATATTCTTGACGTCTTCACTATTATTCTACAATGTAAAAAATAGTAAAACTAAAGAAAACCCTTGAATGAGTAGGTGTTCTAAACCTTTTGACCGGTACTGTAGGAGTGCCTATTTATTAGGTTAACCGCAGAATAGCCGCATATGCGCACTCCCTCAAATTGTTTGGAGAAAATATACTTTCTATTTAATACAGCTTTGTTCAATGGTATTCTTCATACTATAAAATAATATAAAATAATGCCACGGAATTCTAAGAAAATCTTGTCTGCTAAATGAACTAGTGTAGCCCACAGCCATTTGGCCTAGCCAGATCAGGACCTAACATAAGGACAACTCAGAGTATGCTATCCTGTTCTTCTGAAATAGACTACATTTCCTTTATATCATGTTTCTTTAGACCTGTCTAAAATAAATAATGGATTTATTGTGAAGGCGTAGACTATGTTAAATGGATTTATTAGACTTTTTTAAATGTAGATGTTCCAAAGGTCTGCATTAGTGGCTTGTGGAAGCTAAATGTGGTTATGGTCATTAACGGTCAATTTTTATTAATTTTTTCCTTTATTTAACTAGGCAAGTCAGTTAAGAACAAATTCTTATTTTCAATGACGGCCTAGGAACAGTGGGTTAACTGCCTGTTCAGGGGCAGAACGACAGATTTGTACCTTGTCAGCTTGGGAATTTGAACTTGCAACCTTCCGGTTACTAGTCCAACGCTCTAACCACAATTACCGTGACACCGACAGTTGTTTGCTTGGCAATCAGCGCTTGACAACATTTTGTGACCGCCACAGCCCTAGGTAGAACTCTTTTGGGTTTCATGTAGAACCCTCTGTGTAAAAGGTTCTACATAGAACTCAAAAGTTGTAACGATCTTCTTCATCTGAGGAACAGGAATATGAAAGATCGGACCAAACTGCAGTGTGGTACGTGTCCATGTTAAATTTATTACAACTGAACACTGAATATAAAATAACAAAAGTGAAACAACGAAAATCGAAACAGTCCTATCAGGTGACACAACACAAAACAGGAAACAACTACCCACAAACACAGGTGGGAACAGGCTACCTAAGTATGGTTCTCAATCAGAGACAATGATAGCTGCCTCTGATTGGGAACCATACCAGGCCAAACACAAAAATACAAAACATAGAACAAAACATAGAATGCCCACCCCAACTCACGCCCTGACCAAACCAAAATAGAGACATAAAAAATTAACTAAGGTCAGGACGTGACAAAAGTGTTCTACCTGGAACCCAAATGGGTTTTCAAAGGGTTATCCTATGGGGACAGCCGAAGAACCCTTTACACAGATAGCACCTTTTTTTCTAAGAGTGTAGAGAACAATATATACTTTGTTTTACCTGCATTGAATACACATTTTTAGGTCAATAAAGTTTTTCTGTAATACAATGAAGGCAGACTGTAGTTCAGATAGAGCCTGGTCAACCGTGGGGGCAATAGCATACACAACAGTATCATCGGAATACAGTACGGGTTAAACTTTTGTTACAGACAAGTCGATATTGTTAACGTACACAGTAAAAAGTACAGGACCCAGAACCTAGCCCTGCGGGACACCTTTCGTAACATCCAGAAAACCTGATTTAACACCATCAGTAGATACATATTGAGTTCCATCTGTCAAGTAATTTTTAAACCAGTTACGTGCAGCCTGGTCTAGGCCAATTGAGGAAAACCTCAGAGTTAGCAGTGAGTGATCAACAGTATCAAAAACCTTTGACAGGTCAATGAAGAGGGCAGCACAATGTTGCCTTTTATCCATACAGTTAACCACATCATTTATAACTAGAAATGCAGCGGAGATAATGCTATGACCTGGTCTAAAAAACGACTAATAGAATATATTTCAAAGATAAGAAAGAGCATGAATCAAGGATTCCAATGTGTTAGCTAGGCAAGAAAGTTTAGAAATAGGGCCAGAATTATTTAGGCCACCACCTTTGTTTATTTATTTTACCTATATTTAACTAGGCAAGTCAGTTTAAGAACAAATCTTTATTTTCAATGACAGCCTAGGAACAGTGGGTTAAACTGCCTGTTCATGGGCAGAATGCCAGATTTGCCCCGTGAAGGGGGAGTACATGATGGCAGTCAGCACTGGACAGGGTGTGTGTTGAAGGGCCTACATAATTACATACTTAATGTACCAAGCATCATGTAAGCAGTTATCTTATTCAGGTCCGCTTATGCTGGTTAGGACTTACAATGGTACGTCTTAACACTGGCACGACCTGTACCTGTCCTCTAAATAGCAGGATTATGAGAGGGAGCTATAGAGAGAGGGAGAGAAGGACAGAGGTGAGGGCAATACAGTGAAGGATTATGGGTGAGTGTGTGTGTGTTAGACTGTCAGGGTCTTAGGGTCACACCAGCTGATAGCTAGGCCTATTTAACCTGGTCCAAGAAGAGCGTCACTTTACCAATGGCAACAGAACAGACTTACCTCCTTTGAATCAGTACTTAAGATGGGTTATGTTGTAGCACACAGTGAACCTAACTTCTCAGCTATGTGACATGAGATCACAATAACCAATTAGTCCCCATAGAGATCCTATTAAATTACTAGGAGGCCTATGTCATGATCCCTCCAAGTTTCAGAATGGGGCGAAAATGGCAGCCATCTTGGTCAGGGAGAAATCCAGAACCAGTCTAATTGGAATGAATGGCAGTAGAGGCAAAGGTGATGCATTTCCTGCTTTTACTTATGCAGGAATATACAAGTAAGGTATGTGATGTAACTTGTGTCATAAATTGTGTCATATAATTATAGTCAACCTAAAATATTGTCATATAATAATGAATACAGTTTGTACAGGTTTATAAATACAGGTTTATTAATAGCCTCTAAAATACATGTAAACAGACAAATGTCCCAGATTTAGGTTTTGGGGGAATCTGTGAGTGCTATTATATGATACCATATCAGTACGTGTTGCATTTACTCATCAACTGATGAGTAACTGAGCCAGTGTATGGCTGTGGATTGACTGCATTGGTTGAATGGAAGTTTGGCATATTAATTAACGGAATCACTCCTGTAAAACTGGCTGGCTAGCTAGCTAACACAAATACAGTGCAGATAAATTATTCACATTCATTGTTTTACACAATATCTTATCACAGCACTGGCAAACCTTGGTCTGAATTTTCAGACCATCATTACATTTGAGCCGTTTAGTATGCATAGTGACTTACAGGAGAAGCTTCATATGAAGATTCATGTCCATTCTGGTATACTAATTCCTAATTCTACTTCCCATTGTTCCATTGTGACCTGTTTCCAAAATTCACATTTCTGCTTTCTGTCAGTACACAGTTATGACATCACAATATCCTTCCACCTGCAGTGTCATGTGAAAATCTTTCCAGCTGTCTTCTTCTCAGAAGACACTCTGAGACTTCATAGTCCTGCTCTCCATTGTGATGTCATAATGACACTTATTTTCTTCGCTGTTTACATTATCATTAAGCAAGCGAAGAATATTCCTCATCACCACATTATTCCTCAAGTAAACTTCTATATCAATAATGGCAGCTGTATGTTAGCTTTCTTTCATTGGCATTTCATTTAGCTTCTGAATGTTTGGGGTAACAAAGGACATTGTTGAAATGAATCATACGCCAACAAACAATGTTTCCTATTCATATAAAATATTGACTGACGCTTCTGTTACAAGAGCTCATAGAATTGTACCCCATTCAAGCAAAGGCATCTCATCCCTGCACTCCCTCTTTGTCGCCTCCTGCAGGGTAGTTTGGACAACATGAGCATCATCATCGTGACCTTCCCTGGCGCACCCCAGGTTTCACAAGAGGCCCTACAACAAGAGGCCGAGCTAGAGACACTCCTCGAGGCCAAAGTGGAAGGTAGGTATTTCGATGGGCTTTTGATTTGCGATTAAGCTTACTATGCACCTGTAAACCATCTTGGCTTCATCTCACTCACAATAGGCTTTCATATTAATATGACATCACATCAAAATTAAAATGGATAACAATAACAAAAACACTGAGACAATGGCAGCTTAATTCTCTCCTCTGAGGACAGTGACCGATCATTACATAACTCACTCCCTTTCTCTCTATCTGTGTGTGTAGAGATAGTAAATTTGCTAAGGTCGCAGGACAAGGACCCTGACCTGCTGTATGTGATGAAGTTTCTGGTCTCTGAGGACATACCTGGCCTACCACCTGGGGGAGGAGTCACCAGCAAGTAAGTCACTCACTCGCAACTCATCATTCAGAGTTCAGAAAGCGACACAGGGGCCTACATGTGTGTGAATGAATAATAATCATATTAAATGTTCCTAATTTGGCATATTAAATGTTCCTAATTTGGCATAACTCCTTCTCTTTTTCCTTTGCAGAAGAGACTGTGTCATCTCTGCGTATCAGAAGTTTGTAACGCCCTCCAGATCTCTGGAACCAATGGTAGGAGACGACCAAACATAGGTCACACACTCTTGCACCATGTCTCGCTAAACACATCAGTGCAAACTGGACTACAAAGTAACTAAGTTACTGTTTTTCACTGACACATCATTGACTTGTCACATTCCAGGACATCGGAGGATCTGAAGAGTCCAACTAGTCGTTTCCATGTAAATGTATTATTTAGCCCCACGTATCCATGGTGACCAATTCCAACTGGGGACTCTTTTCAGCTGAGGAATCAGCCAATGGCTAAATAAAGAAATATGGTGGGGGGTTTGACCTGGGCCTGCCCTTAGCCAATCATCTCTTCTCTGTTCCTCATGTACACTGTCTATCAACAAGTCTACTGTATCTTTAGAAAATATCAAATAGTTGGCATTTTCCAGGAAGGGAAGAATTACATATTCCAAAACTATTCTTTAAAATGCATGACAATTAGATTAGATTAAATATTTTCGAACTTTCTAACAACACTTTACAGTGCCTGGGTAGATCTGGTTACTTTTCTTGAAGACTAGAAGCTTGTGAATAAGGCTGATCAAGTGATTTCATTTCAAAGCTAATTGATATGTTTAAGCGGTGCGCAACTCCATACTACAGCTGTAAATCAAGTTGACCAAACACCCCTTCAACCATTGCAGACCAGCGAAGGCTCCGATACGGATGTGTCCTGTGATGGCATGGCCTACACTAAATAATCTGCAGAATCCTGTGAGGGAACATAGGTGACATAAATAGATGAATGTGTGTGTGTGTGTGTGTGTGTGTGTGTGTGTGTGTGTGTGTGTGTGAGAGAGAGAGAGAGAGAGAACCAGCAGAGGATAACATGGGGTGTGGGATTATTGGCACACATACTGTACCCCATAAAATGTAACCTTTTTGCAGTTTAAAGCACAGATGCTCACAGCTAGACATGATTTAGACCAGTGTGATGCGTAAAGTAGTACAGCTATAGGTAAATCGCTTTGCTGTTTGCATGTTTTCGTTTCAATACATGTCATTGTGCTGCCTTACAAAGCTCTCTGTAGTTGTACGGTTAATTGATTCCTCCTTTGGATCATACCAAACGGATGAACATAGTAACTGTATTCCATGACAGAGGTCAAAATGAGCTAGACTATAGATCAAACACCGCTGCAGCATGTCTGTTTGAATTCTATGAAATCAGGAGGAAATAGGATCCAAGACCATTCGACAGCACAACAGGTTACTATGAGATCTTTCGCAATCGCATGTCAATTGGGGCAATAAATTCATGAAATCGAATGACATTCTGTGAACAATTTTGTCCTGTTGTTTTTTGATGGAGCGGAGTGAATGTTTGATTACCATCCAATTACAGCCTTCAGACGGATAGATACGGCACTACAGGGTTAGACTAAGGACCAAGGGAGAAGAAGACAACACAGTTCCATAACCAACCATTGATATCGTTCCACAACTGTATTTTCGCCAGTTGTATGCATCTAAACCAGGGGTGTCAAACTCATTTCATGGAGAGCCTAGTGTATGCTGTTTTTTCTTTTGTTCTTTCAATTAAGACCTAGACAACCAGGTGAGGGGATTTCCTTACTAATCAGTGGCCTTAATTAATCGATCAAATAAAAGGGAGGAGCAAAAACCCACTGACACTCGGGCCTCTATGGAACGATTTTGACACGTGATCTAAACCAACAAGTAGGGAGCTGGTGTGTATTTCCTAGCACCAGTATATCTTACAATACTCTTTTCAACAGTAATAGAAAGATCAAGGTATTGGGTTGAATTTCGGACCATTTAATCATCTTATTGCAACATGGAGTTATTAGCCATCTAACACACGCGCAGGGTTGGATGTCACCCAGTATGGTGTTGGTTGTTACAATGTTTGGTAGTAGTTTCATTCCTTTTGGTAACAAGAAATTAAGCAATGTAGCTTGGTCTTAAATAATAGTCAAGCTTTTTCTATGACGATCAAAATTCAGCATTTTATGCCGTGGGATTAACATATGACTTTTAGTAAATTGTTTGCACATGTATGTGTGGGTGTGACAAATGTGAGAGAGGCTAGGAAGGGTTGTCACGACTTCCTCCGAAGTTGGTCCCTCTCCTTGATCGGGCAGCGTTCGGCGGTGACGTCACCGACCTTCTAACCATCGCTGATCCACTTATCATTTTTCCAGTGGTTTTGTCTTGTCTTCTATCACACCTGGTTCCAATTCCATCAATTACATGTTGTGTATTTAACCCTCTGTCCCCCCCCCCATGTCCTTGTTTGGAATTGTTTCATGTAGTGCTTGTGCACGGTATTCTGGTGATTACTGAGTTTTGTTTGACCCATTTCATGTATTGTTCTGTTGACGGTGGTTCATGTTTCACTGATATAGGAAAATTGCATTTGTGTGTGTTAGGCAGTGGTGACCCGTCATTCAGGGCAGGTCATTTTGGTATTGATACGTGTCACATGTCAGTTTGCAAACAGTGTACGTAAAAATAAAAATAAACGTCATTGAGTTAATAAAGCCGCATGCAAAAATGGTCTCTTTTTTGCTTTCTTGAGTAAGGCAGCTCCAAAATGCAGGTGTTTCAGCCTAGCTCAGTGCTTTTTCTGTGGTGGTGGTGGGGCTAGCTAGCAGAAAATACAGAGCGTTGTGCCTGATTGGCTCAGTTTTCTATCATGATTGGCTCAGTTTTCTGTCACTCATGGGACAGAATGTCATCCCCAATTCTAAGGTTAGAGCTCAAAAAATGTTGCCCCTTTGGGTTCTGCCATATATTTATATTAGAGGTGCCCATCCAAGAAGGCTCAAGATCATTGGTCACAGATAGAATGACATCAAATCACGTTATAGCTACAGTAGCTTTGATTGGACTGATCATGTCAACATCATACTTTAAAAATAAAGTCGACAATCAAATCCTTTTCAATCGTTGTCATATGAAGAGAAATTAGAGATAAAACGTCTCGGTGCTCATTGGCAATTGTACATAAACATTACACAACAAGTTGGAAATAGCCAATTCAACAATGAGTGGTTTGGGAAGGAATCAGTGGCTAACTGTAAGTTTAAGACAACTGAGAACTCGGGGAAAAACGAGCTAAGACTGGGAAAATACAAGTTGAATGACTGTTCAAAACGTAACAGTAAATCCGGCATCTTTCTCTTTGATGATAAAATTTGCCCACGAAGGACCGCCGTGACACTTTCCTGTTCAAGCACATCACAAAGTGAGTCCAACAATGTCTTATGCTGCTTCATAAATGATATAGGATGTCAGAGAGATGTATACTGTAGCTAAAGTAATACTAAGTGTGTGTTGTGAAGTAAGCTGTTGGTAGCCCATGTGCATCATCCTAATAATTTGGTCTATTTTCACCAACGTAGTATTGTAAACACATCGTTCATGGAAGGTGTGTGCTTGTTTTTGCTTATAACCTGTTTTAGAGAAATGTAATCATTGAATATTGTAAGAGCTTTCATTGTCTGCTTGTATGTAAGAACAGGCCTATGTTCTGAATTCTGTCTCTGTACATTTCAAAAGTGCTGAACAAATAGTTATATTGACTAAGTCTATCGTCTCTCGCTCATTAATGTCTTAATCGAAATTATGGATAGCCTCTTATCCGCTTGTCGTCCCCTTATGCCATAGTTTGTACATCTCAATTGTCAGTAGAAACCACATTTGTTGAAGTGTTACAGTATAAATTTAGTCCGTCCCCTCGCCCATACCTGGCTCGAACCACGGCTCGAACCAGGGACCCTCTACACACATCAACAACTGACACCCACGAAGCATCGTTACCCAGCGCTCCACAAAATCCGCGGCCCTTGCAGAGCAAGGGGAACCACTACTTCAAGGTCTCAGAGCAAGTGACGTCACTGATTGAAACGCTATTAGCCACCGCTAACTAGCTAGCCATTTCACATCGGTTACAGAAGCAAGTCAGTTATGTTTTTTTTTAAAGGCAGGAAATGAGGCTGAATGAACTGTAGCAGTGTTAAGGTGTTGGGACTGTTGTAGGCCCACCGAGGTGAAGACAGTTTCAGGTTGGATATTCAACGGATATTCGCCTGTAGCTTTCCTTATGTCCACCAACAGCAGTTAGGGACCGTCAATTATGGAATCTTGTCATCCTTTTTATCATTGAAACTTCAGGAGCCTAAGTCAGAATTCCATTGAACATGGATGGTGACAAGGGCTACGGCAGCGTGGCAGTGGGCCCTGAGATGTCAGGCAGTCTGGGTTGCTCTGCGACGGTCCCGCTGCTGATCACGGACCCCTAACCAGAGACGCCTAAAGGGCAGCCCATGTCTAAGGAGCAGATGGAGCTCGAAGCGGCGGGCTTGGGGTGGAGGAAAATACATTCCTGCCGAGTGCTGGTCTACTGGTTGGGTTGGCTGGCCTTGCTGGGCGCCTCTATCGCCATCGAAGTGCAGAGCCTCCGGCCGGTCGCTCTGCGGCTACTGTGGTGGCAGAGGGCGCTGTTCTACCGCCTGCAGCACTCACTGTTCATGGACGCCCAGAATGAGGTGCCAGGTGGTATCAGTTAAATTGGAGTCAAGCATACAGTAGCTGCACTATATAGACTGTCTTTACAATGTAAAGTGTGCATGCGCAGGGAAAGTGGCATCTAACATTCATAGTCATTCATTAAGTCATTTATTGTTATTGTCTTTAAGCACAAAACACACGAAAAATGACAAAGCAAACTTAATTAAATTAAGTAAATTAATCCAGGATAAGGCCTACTTAGATATACACTATATATACAAATTATGTGGACACCCCTTCAAATGAGTGTATTTGGCTATTTCAGCCACACCCATTGCTGACAGGTTTATAAATTCAAGCACACAGCCTTGTAATCTCCATAGACAAACATTGGCAGTAGAATGGCCTTACTGAAGAGCTCAGTGACCTTAAACGTGGCACCGTCATAGGATGCCACCTTTCCAACATATCAGTTCGTCAGATTTCTGCCCTGCTAGAGCTGCTTCAGTCAACTGTAAGTTCTGTTGTTGTGAAGTGGAAACGTCTAGGAGCAACAACGGCTCAGCCGCGAAGTGGTAGGCCACACAAGCTCACAGAGTGGGACCACTGAATTACGTGTAAACATTGTCTGTCCGGGCCTCCCGAGTGGTCTAATGGTCTAAGGCACTGCATCGCAGTGCTAGAGGCATCACTACAGACCCATGTTCAATCTAGGGCTGTAATCACAACCGGCCGTGATTGGGAGTTCCATAGGGCAGTGCACAATAGGCCCACCATCGTCCGGGTTAGTGAAGGGTTTGGCCGGGGGGGACTTTAGTTGGCAAATTGTGCTCTATCGACTCCTTGTGGCGGGCCGGGCGCCTGCAGGCTGATCTTGTTGTCAGTTGAACAGTGTTTCCTCCGATACATTGGTGCGGCTGGCTTCTGTGTTAAGCGGGCGGGTGTTAAGAAGCGTGGTTTGGTGGGTCATGTTCCGGAGGACACATGACTCGACCTTCGCCTCCCGAGCGAGTTGGGGATTTTCAGCGACAAGACAAGATCGAAATTGGGGAGAAAAAAGACAAAAATAAATAAGAAATCGTCTTTCCTCTGTTGCTTTCCTCTTTCCTCTGTACTCAGT
Organism: Oncorhynchus nerka; assembly: GCF_034236695.1. NCBI lineage: Eukaryota > Metazoa > Chordata > Actinopteri > Salmoniformes > Salmonidae > Oncorhynchus > Oncorhynchus nerka. The sequence goes on along the minus strand of NC_088409.1, from coordinate 56,490,530 downwards.
ACAGCCTCGAAGCAACGTCGGCACAAGAACTGTTCGTCGGGAGCTCCATGAAGTGTGTTTCCATGGCCGAGCAGCCGCACACCAGCCTAGCATATTGACCACACCGCTCGGGTCGCAAAATAAATGTAAACATATGTTATTCAATTATTGCACCCACAGTGCTCACGTGGGTGATTGAAAGATTAACTGAGTTTGGTCGGTCGTCGTGGTAACTATGAAAGTTAGATGCCAATCGCCATATAAAGTCCAAAGAAGAGAAAGCCTGGAAGGAGGAGAGATGACTAGAAACAATATGGTTGACTATTTTATGTGTGGATTAATTGTCGGAGTAGAAGACCTTGTCCATTTCAGGTAAAATACCTCAACATTTATATCTCAGGACACATTAGCTAGCAACTGGAAGCTAAATTGCCATAAATGTTTAATGCTTTCGACCTATAATTGGTTCAACCTATTATTGGTTCAGAGTTTGTTTTGATATTTCAACCTGCGTGTCGTGATCGCGTTTGGTGTGGGGGGACAAAATCAATTTGCGCACGATGGCGCACGCACGTGGCCGATTTGGGTACTGTGTAAGATCACCATGCGCAATGCCAAGTATCGGCTAGAGTGGTGTGAAGCTCGTCACCATTGGACTCTGGAGCAGTGGAAACGCATTTTCTGAAGTGATTAATCATGCTTCACCATCTGGCAGACTGACAGACAAATCTGGTTTTGGCGGATGCCAGGAGTACGCTACCTGCCCCAGTGCATAGTGCAAACTGTAAAGTTTGGTGGAGGAGGATTGATGGTCTGGGGCTGTTTTTTCATGGTTCAGGGTAGGCCCCTTAGTTCCAGTGAAGGGACATCTTAACGTTACAGCATACAATGACATTCTAGAAGATTCTGTGCTTCCACCTTTGTGGCAACAGTTTGGGGAAGGCACTTTCCTGTTTCAGCATGACAATGCCCCCGTGCACAAAGCGAGGTCCATACAGAAATGGTTTGAGATCATTGTGGAAGAACTTGACTGGCCTGAACAGAGCCCTGACCTCAACCCAATCGAACACCTTTGGGATATCAGTGCCCGACCACAGTAATGCTATTGTGGCTGAATGGAAGCAAGTCCCTGCAGCAATGTTCCAACTTTTTGAAAGCCTTCCCAGAAGAGTGGAGGCTGTTATTGCAGCAAAGGGGAGACCAACTCCATATTAATGCCCATGATTTTGGAATGAGATGTTCGATGAGCAGTTGTCCATATACTTTTGGTCATGTAGTGTGTGTATTTGGAAAGTTTTCAGACTGTTATCTTTTCCACATTTTGTTACGTTACAGCCTAATTAAACATGTATTAAATTATTTTTTACCCTCATCTCATCTTTCCCCTCATGTTTTTGCCATTTTTGCAGAATGTATTCACAATAAAAAAAGTATAAAGACCCTTTGCAATGAGACTTGAAATTGAACTGAGGTGCATCCTGTTTCCATTGATCATCCTTGAGATGGTTCTACAACTTGATTTGAGCCCACCTGTGGTAAATGCAATTGATTGGACATGATTTGGAAAGGCACACACCTGTCTATATAAGGTCCCTCTGACAGTGCATGTCAGAGCAAAAAAAACAAGCCATAAGGTGGAAGATAATGTCTGTACAGCTCTGAGACAGGATTGTGTTGAGGCACAGATCTGGGGAAGGGTACCAAAAAATGTCTGCAGCATTGAAGGTCCCCAATAACACAGTGGCCTCCATCATTCTTAAATGGAAGAAGTTTGGAGCCACCAAGATCCAGAAGGACAACCATCTCTGCAGCACTCCACCAATCAGGCTTTTATGGTAGAGTCCCATACGGAAACCACTCCTCAGTAAAAGGCAAATGGCAGCCCGCTTGGAGTTTGCCAAAAGAAACCTAAAGGACTCTCAGACCATGAGAAACAAGATTCTCTGGTCTGATGAAACCAAGATTGAACTCTTTGGCCTGGATGCCAAGGGTCACATCTGGAGGAAACCTGGCACCATCCCTACGTTGAAGCATGGTGGCAGCATCATGCTGTGGGGATGTTTTTCAGCGGCATGGACTAGGAGACTAATCAGGATCGAGGGAAAGATGAACGGAGCAAAGTACAGAGTGATCCTTTATGAAAACCTGCTCCAGAGCGCTCAGGACCTCAGACCGGGTGCAAAGGTTCGGGACAAGTCTCAATGTCCTTAAGTGTTCCAGCCAGAGCCCTAATGTTAACCTAATTATCCTAACCTTGTACATGAATTCTTCCAACCTGCTGCACATAGACACGGGAGGTAGTTATGGGGTGGGGTTGCTGAACTTGTTTTCCTGCGCTACAGCCGGTTATATCTGTCAGCTAATACAGGACTTGTAAAGGCCCAGTGTACTGCTGTTGTGAAAATTCAGGGAGTTCTGCAGCACCCACACATCCCGAGACAATGCTGCTGTGTAAATTCTCCTAACCTGCTACTATAAAGTCCCAAACGTCATTGGTTGTAGCTGTATCGAAGTGTCATGTTTTTAAGGAATCTCGTGGTATGGGGCAGGATACGGAAGTATGGAAGTGTTGGCACCACTTTCCCAGTGTAGGATTAATAACCCCTCCCACTAATGACTTATTATTCACAAATGACAATAGGCCTAATCCATAGAAAACGCTGGTTAAAGGCCGATAAGCCTACACAAGACAGTCTCAGGATGTGAATTCACTAACATTTTATAGAATAAAGTTGCAAAACACAATAATAATTAAATGGGTCTTCGTTGCGCTACTCTTCTAACCATCATAACTAAAGCCAAATAGCTTTGACATTTGCAAAATGGACATGCAGTTCAACCATGTAAGGAAAGTAGGGTGCCCTCTGCTGTTTTCTTTCAGAACTACATCGAGAACACATTCCCTGTTTGATACACTATTCAATACCGCTACGTCTGTCAGCTGTAGACCACTACTGTGGCCCACTGGTCACTGAGTCATTATATTTCCACTCTGTAGACTCTTGCATACCTTCCCTTATTTCATTCATTCTCCTGTTTCATTGTATGTTTAAACCAGTCACACTGCCTCAGTCCTGTTGCGTACAATTATCTCAACCTAACAGTATCTTTCTCTGTTTTATGGACTTGAGTCAAGTAATTGACATCACTCCATTTTAGTGTGTGGGGAACCTCTGTTTGTAAAGCTAGTTTCTGAGTTGTTTTGTGATGTGTAAGCTGCTACCTGGGTGTGGGGGGCTCTTTTTCTGGAGGGGCTGTTTCATCGGGACGCGTCCCCTCCGGACCTTAACGAGATCAATGAGCGAGTGGGTACAGTGCCTCAGATCCAACAACTGCTAATGGAGAGCCTCAAAGCAGGTGTGTACACAAAACAGATGCTAAGCTGAGGCCAGCTAGCCTGTATCCTCACAAGGACATTTCCAGAGCCCTTGAAAGATGCACTTAACATCGTATGTTCTGATCCACTATTCAAACTTCTATTGATTTCTGTGAGCTGGACCTGTTCGGACCCCAAGACTCAGTAGGCAACGACTCTGCTGTGCCCTCTGACCTCTCTGGCTCAATTCAGGGAGGATAGGTCTTGCATGAGTAGCAGTGGTGGAAAAAGTACCCAACTATCAAAGTAATGATACCTTAATAGAAAATGACTCAAGTAAAAGTAAAAGTCACCCAGTAAAATACTACTTGAGTAAAAGTATAAAAGTATTTGGTTTAAAATACACTTCAGTATCAATTGTAAAATGATGAAATAATTTCAAATTCCTTATATTAAGCAAACCAGATGGCACCATTTTCTTGTTTTTATTTTATTTACGGTAAGCCACGGGCACACTCCAGCATTCAGACATAATTTACAAACGAGTAAAAAATGTGTTTAGTGAGTCCGCCAGATCAGAGGCAGTAGGGATGTTCGGTTGATAAGTGCGTGAATTTGACCATTTTCCTGCCCTGATAAGCATTCAAAATGTAATGAGTACTTTTGGGCGTCAAGAAAAATGTATGGAGTAAAAAGTACAATTGTAAGGGGTGCGTACTGGCGGCAGAGAAGTCAGACGCAGGAGAGCAAAAACTGTGTTTCCCAGCACCTTTCCTCCGGACCGTACCCCTCCCACTCCACGAGATACTGAAGGCCATTCGCCCGACTCCTCGAATCCAGTATGGAGCGGACGGAGTACGCCGGGGCCCCCTCGGTGTCCAGAGGGGGCGGAGGAACCTCCCGCACCTCAGACTCCTGGAACGGGCCAGCCACCACCGGCCTGAGGAGAGACACATGGAACGAGGGGTTAATACGGTAATCAGGGGGAAGCCTATAACAAACCTCGTTCACTCTCCTCAGGACTTTAAATGGCCCCACAAACCATGGACCCAACTTCCGGTAGGGCAGGTGGAGGGGCAGGTCTTGGGTGGAGGGGCAGGTTTCGGGTCGAGAGCCAGACCCGGTCTCCCGGTGCCGGGTCTGACACACCAGACATAACGTGCACAAGCACTTACAATAAACAATACCGGACAAGGACATGGGGGGAACAGAGGGTTAAATACACAACATGTAATTGATGGAATTGAAACCAGGTGTGTGGGAAGACAAGACAAAACAAATGGAAAATTAAAGGTGGATCGGCGATGGCTAGAAGACCGGTGACGTCGACCGCCAAACATCGCCCGAACAAGGAGAGGGACCGACTTCAGTAGAAGTCGTGACAACAATATTTTCTTAAGGAGTGATGTAAAGTAAAAGTAGTCACAAATATAAATAGTAAAGTACAGATACCCCAAAAAACAACTTAAGTATTACTTTTAAAGTATTTTTTCTTAAGTACTTTACACCACTGATGAGTATAATTGTTAGATCTTGGTTTCAATTGTTATGTAGACTGAATGAGTTTTAATAATCGTTATGTTACCTCAGTATTCACTCAGATTTTGGTTGGAACAGGGTGTGGAATGATTTTGAATCTGTGGCAGACTCTGCATATTCAGAAAAGGTCAGACTGTTGAACAGTGCTCAAAATTGGTTGCCAAAGAATCAAAGCCAGACCAATTTATTTCCAGTTCATGTAAGCACAGATTTTTAACTGAACGTTATGTTGTCTGTTCGTGTTGTCTGTTCGTTTTAGACCCTGACCGAGTGGGGGTCGCATTAACATCTGCTAACCATGTGTATGTGACCAATAATATTTGATTTGATTTGATCTCCAGCACATCAGATGATGAGAGGTGCTGTGGCACTGCTAACACTTAACATACAGATCAAATGATACACAACTCACATGTACTGTTAAACCTGTGTTAAGCAAAATTATATTTTTGTTTTAGTTACTAATATAGTCTGATATATGTAAGGAATCTGTTAGGATTGAGGAATATGTAGTTCATGTTTTATAGCAAAGTAGTTGTGATTGAAGTTGGAATGTAACCTGTGTGTGTCATCTGTGTAGGATTGTAGTGGTGAAACAGTCTCTACCTGCCCTGAATACCTCTAGCCCATCAGCCAACATCTAATTGGTGGAGCTAGTTATGATGTCACTGCTGCCGCACGCGCATCACCTCCTGTCCTGACAGGAAGTGGCCATTGCTGTGGAGCGACACCTGTCGACATCCCACGGCAAAATTTGGCCCAGTTGGACGGTAATGACCCGACATTCTTTCTGTTCGTTCTTTCACAGGCTAGCGAGGATGGTGTCCAACTCATTATTGGCAAAATTACATCAATAGGGTGTGTGTGATGCCAGGTGGGTGGTGAAGCATCACCTGTGTTGCACAGAATACTCCTGGTTCAGATGATGACACTACCTGGATCACCTGTTGTCAAGTACGGAGAAGAAATAGCCCGTTCACCAGTAAGAGACCTGGGTTCTAGGGATGCAATACAGACTAACTGTGTCTGATGTGCTCCTACTTTAGTACAATGCCACACCAGTGAATCGCTTTCTTTCTGTGGTGAAGAATGTGTCTGTAGAAATGAGCTGGGAACATGAGGCAGATAAGACCAATGGACTGAACGACTCAGTTGGGGTTTGTAGTCCAAATGGGCTATTTTAGTCTAAAATAATATCACGCTTGTTGGTCTTCACATACCTACAGTATTACCACATATGAGCTCCGTGGTTCTACGACCTCTGGCACGTAGTTTATGTTTATACCACAGAAAGTCTCTCAGAATGACAGGTCTATTTTTCCTTTGATCTGTTCCTCCCTTCTATCCTTCAGGAACAGAGGATGCTCAAACGCTCTGCCTTGGCTCTGTTCAACTCCCTCAGTCGCTGTCGCCTCAGAGAAGAATCTCTCATTTATGGGAGCTTCACCTTCCTCCCCTTCAACACCACCTCCCTCCCCCCCTACTCCTCCAACTCCACCCTGTTCCCCTCGTCGACCCCTGTCGACCCCTCGCCTTCCTGCGCTCCTTGGGCTGTTTCCACTTTGTGGTGCTACTCAACCTGGGGCCCGAGGCCCAAGCCCTGGTCCCAGCCTGGGCTCCCAGCCTTCCCAATGCCGGGGTGTTTGTGATCTGCACAGGGATCGACCGCCTTGGCACCACCTCCCTGGAAACACTGAGGCTCCATGTCATCCAACTGTTTGAGTCTGGCAGCTACTCCTCCTAGGGCCTGTGGTCTGGGGCATTGGGCAGAGTGAGAGGGGCTAGGACTGGATGCAGGGGAGGATAACTAGGCAGAAATGGTAACTATTTAGTCATCGCTTCTGTTGCGCACAAATGGTAATGTGTGCCAGGGAGGAGTCAAGAAATTGTTTTTTAAAAGGATGTATCAAAATGTTTTTGAAAGGTCTTAAATCTTCAATTGTATAGTAATAATTTGTTCTGACGACATTGTCAACTTCAGAGGGTGCCAAATATTTGGAATACATTGCAAACACATTTTAAAGGCTATGGCTGTGTTTACAAAGGCAGCCCAATTCTGATCTTTTTTCACCAATTGGTCTTTTGACCAATCTTATCAGATCCTTTTCAGGGTGTATAAACACAGGCCTTGTACTGTTTGTTGTCATGAGTTTCAAACACATTAACAACATGTTTCAGTTGAGAAACAAATATTGTATGACGTATCCTGAGGTATGTAGCTGAATAATGTGGTGGAACATACAGTAAATCACTGAATGAACCACAATGATTGGTGGGAAGGTCACACATGTTTCTGGTTCATCCATTGTACATTACTGCCTTGAGTCACGTATTTGTGCCTAAAATCAAACCAGTGTGGAACTTAACATGGTGTGTGTGTGTGTGTGTACACACACGTCCTTTTGGCAATATGCAACCCTTCTAACTCTTGTGTGGAGAAAAAGATAGAAGAAAATCATTTTAGGCCAACCAAACCCAAAGAGAGTCAGCAGCCAGAGGAGTGAGTTTAAAGTAACAATTGCAACATGTCTGGGCCTGGCGAAAGTTTGCTGATTGCCCATTCTAGAACAGAGTTTCCCAAACTCGGTCCTGGGGCCCCCAGGTGCACGTTTTGGTTTTTGTCCTAGCACTACAAACCCTGCTCTAGGGAATGACACTTCTCCAGTGTGTGATTTCAACCCGGAATATATGCCGCGTTCAAAACAACTTGGAATTGGGAACGGGGAACAACGACGAGATGAGATCCGACTGGGGGAAAATAACTTTAAACGGTCATCCAAGTCGGAAACTCAGGCATCTTTCTAGAGCTCCATCGTGCCGACCAGAAGATCACGGATATGATTTGACCTCGTTCCCAGTTGAAATAACCACTCATCCTTGATGATTATGACGATGATGCAATTCAAGGGCCAATTTAAAAGCAGCTGCAGAAGGGTTAAACTAATCAAGTGATTGATGTTTTTTTTTACTGTGTTTGGTGTGAGTTGACCAGCCACAGAGGCGGGCCGGAGGGAATGGCTGACGTTTTACGGGCTCCTAACCAACTGTGCTATTTTGTTCCTTTTTTCGCACATTTTTAAACTTTGTACATAATGTTGCCGCTACCGTCTCTTATAACCGAAAATAACTTCTGGACATCAGAACAGCGATTTACTCACCTCGAACTAGACAAAAAAATATATATATTGAATGAGTCCGACGCGAAGGATATACTGCTTTCTCCGGAATTTTCTTGAAGAAAAGGCAGAGAAAAAGGGGGCAGAGGTCGGAGTGCCTTCTGGGAATTCTTAGGCGAGTGAGTAAACCCCATCTACCATCAGTCCTATTAGGCAACATAGATAGAACAGCTGCCTCCGGTAAGACAAGGGGTGGCGGTCTGTGTCTATTTGCAAATAACAGCTGGTGCACGAAATGTAATATTAAGGAAGTCTCAAGGTTTTGCTCGCCTGAGTTAGAGTATCTCATGATAAGCTGTAGGCCACACTATTTACCAAGAGGTATATATATTTTTCGTAGCTGTCTATTTACCACCACAAACTGATGCTGGCACTAAGACGGCACTCAACAAGCTGTATAGGGCCATAAGCAAACAGGAAAATGTTCACCCAGAAGTGGCGCTCCTAGTGGCCTGGGACTTTAATGCAGGGAAACTTAAATCTGTTTTAACTAATTTCTACCAGCATGTTAAATATGAAACCAGAGGGAAAAAAAATCTCTAGACCACCTTTACTCCATACACAGAGACGCATACAATGCTCTCCCTCGCCCTCCATTTGGCAAATCTGACCATAACTCTATCCTCCTGATTCCTGCTCACAAGAAAAAACTAAAGCAGGAAGTATCAGTGATTCGCTCAATAAGGAAGTGGTCAGATGACTCGGATGCTAGGCTACAGGGCTGTTTTTGCTAGCACAGGCTGGAATATGTTCCGGGATTCTTCCGATGGCATTGAGGACTACACCACATCAGTCACTTGCTTCATCAACAAGTGCATCGATGACGTCTTCCCCACAGTGACCGTATGGACATACCGGAAGCCATGGATTACTGGCAACATCCACACTGAGCTAAAGGGTAGAGCTGCCGCTTTCAAGGAGCAGGACTCTAACCCGGACGCTTATAAGAAATCCAACTATGCCCTCCAATGAACCATCAAACAGGCAAAGCATCAATACAGGATTAAGATTGAATCCTACTACACCGGCTCTGACGTTCGTAGAATGTGGCAGGGCTTGCAAACTATTACAGACTACAAAGGGAAACCCAGAGTCTACCAGATGAGCTAAATGCCTTTTATGCTCAATTTGAGGCAAGCAACACTGAAGCATGCATGCATGAGAGCACCAGCTGTTCCAGACGACTGTGTGATTACACTCTCCGTAGCCGATGTGAGCAAGACCTTTAAACAGGCCGTGGGGCCAGACGGATTCTTCACTGACATTTTCAACCTGTCCCTGACCGAGTCTGTAATACCAACATGTTTCAAGCAGACCACCATAGTCCCTGTGCCCAAGAACACCAAGGTAACTTGCTTAAATGGCTACCGACCCATAGCACTTTGAGTGATTTGAAAGGCTGGTCATGGCTCACATTAACACCCAGAAACCTAGACCCACTCCAATTTGCATACCGCCCCAACAGATCCACAGATGATGCAATCTCTATTGCACTCCACACTGCCCTTTCCCACCTGTACAAAATGAACAACTTAGTGAGTATGCTATTCATTGACTACAGCTCAGCGTTCAACATCATAGTGCCCTCAAACCTTATCACTAAGCTAAGGACCCTGGGACTAAACACCTCCCTCTGCAACTGGATCCTGGACTTCCTGACAGGTCACCCTCAGGTGGTAAGGGTAGGAAACAACACATCTGCCACGCTGATCCTCAACACAGGAGCCCCTCAGGGGTGCGTGCTCAGTCCCCTCCTGGATTCCCTGTTCACACATGACTGCATGGCCAAGCATGACTCCAACACTGTCATTAAGTTTTCCGACGACACAACAGCCTGATCACTGACAACGGTGAGACAGCCTATAGAGAGGGGGTCAGAGACCTGGCCGTGTAGTGCCAGGATAACAACCTCTCCCTCAACGTGATCAAGACAAAGGAGATGATTGTGGACTACAGAAAAAGTAGGACCAAGCACGCCCCCATTCTCGTCATCAGGGCTGTAGTAGAGCAGGTTCCTTGGTGTCCACATCACCAACAAATTATCATGGTCCAAACACACCAAGTCAGTCGTCAAGAGGGCACGACAACGCCTATTCCCCCTCAGGAGACTGAAAAGATTTGGCATGTGTCTTCAGATCCTCAAAAGGTTCTACAGCTGCACAATCGTGAGCAACCTGACTGGTTGCACTGCCTGGTATGGCAACTGCTCGGCCTCCAACCTCAAGGCACTACAGAGGGTAGTGCGTACAGCCCAGTACATCACTGGGGCCAAGCTTCCTGCCATACAGAACCTCTATACTAGGCGGTGTCAGAGGAAGGCCCAAAAATTGCCAAGGACTCCAGCCACCCTAGTCATAGACTTCTCTCTGCTACCACACGGCTAGCGGTCCCAAAGCGCCAAGTCTAGGTCAAAAAGGCTTCTTAACAGCTTCTTAACAGCTTCAAGCCATAAGACTCTTGAACAGTTGATTAAATGGCTGCTCGGACTATTTGCATTGTCCACACCCCACCCCCCATTTTTTACACTGCTGCTACTCTCTGTTTATCACCCATGCATAATCACTTTACCTCTACCTACATGTACATATTACCTCAATTACCTTGACTAACTGATGCACATTGACTCTGTATATAGCCTCGCTACTGTTGTTGCTACTTAATTATATGTGATTTCTTATTTTTTAAATTGTTTATTAACTTCATTGTTGGTTAAGGACTTGTAAGTGAGCATTTCACTGTAAGGTCTACCTGTTGTATTCGGCGCATGTGACAAATAGTCGCTCTGGATAAGAGCGTCTGCTAAATGACTTAAATGTAAATGTAAATACAATTTTATTCAATTTTATTGCAAGTATTTGACTTTGTGTTGTTGCCCCAAAGGTATAATGTTTTTCATGGTACATTTATGATTATCAAACAAGCCAAACCCATTAATGTAATAATAGTATCTAAATATCAGTATCTAAACATGCTGCTAATCATTCATTAGTTGAATTAGTTTGAAGAAACAAGTGTAATTATTGGCAAAAGACCAATTAGTGGAAGAAGATCAGCATTAGGATGCCTCTGTAAATGCAGCCTTATACAGTCACAAACAACCACCTGTGGTAAATCCAACTGTTCTGAACAACTTATCTTTGCTTCTCACCCCATTCCTACCTTTAGCCAAAACTACTGGCACTCAATTGTTTAGTTTTATTCTTCCCCGATTTCTTAAATCTCACTCTTTACTTCCTCAGTAATATTCAAGGATTCCAAAAATATCCGCCTCCTTCCATGTAAAATGTGAATATTTGACAATCAACCAACCAGGTCAACAGATATAGAATCCCAAAACCAGCACGCCCACTTCTCATACACCCACAGGGGGGTGCACTACTCAATATTACGAAAGTGTTCTTAATGTTTGGTATAATCAGGTGGCCCAATTCTGATCTTTTGCCCAATTATTGGCAAAATTGCTCATCTAATTTGTCAGAAGACCAATTAGTGTGTGTGGGGGGCATTTCTGGCATTTCCCTACAGTTCTTACACATCACATACCTACCTAAACCTATAAACCCTAGGGGTCATTCTGGCTACGTTAAGACAGGCAGCCCATTCCTGGTCTTTTTTTCTCACTAATTGGTCTTTTGGCCAATCGGATCAAAAGCTCTTATGTGATTGGTCAAAAGAATATCAGAACGTGGCTGTCTGTGTAAACAAACCCGTTGTGAGCTCAATTTCTCAGGAAGGATCTGTTTTACATCATGTCACGCCTTCTCTCTCTCTCTATCTCTCGCTCTCTATCTCTCTCTCTCTATCTCTCTCTCTCTATCTCTCTCTCTCTCTGGTGTTTCTAATCAGGCGAACATGGGATATGGAATCCAAGTCGTCACACTGTGCATCGTTGTCCATAACAAACTGCACTCCCAGATGAGGTAATTGTTATACCCAGAGCATGTTATTTTGATTACACTGTACTCTCTGCTTGTTGGGAACACTGCATTTGTTTTTTGTTTTTTAAATTGCATTATGTTTTGCTATTGAATTAGACATGGTGAGGCTGGCCTGGCTGAATCATGCCAGTATTGTATGGAGGAACACAATATGCGTTCCATCACAGGGGTCTTCCCCTAACCAAGAGGGCACTTGCTCAGTGTTCCTTTGTGTCACCGCTGGTACATACAAGGGGCTAATGTTAAGACTTGTACAACAACCAGGTGGTAAATGAACTGGTTGATCCTCTGTGCTGCACTGCCTCTTGTGAAGTCTGGATGTTAAACGCCAGTTCATCTCAAGGCACCATTAGGGTCAGGAATGAGAGAGGTGGGGGGGTGGGGGGGTGATTTCTCAGTTACAGGAAGTTACTTCTCGTTGGGCATGGCAAGATACCACATTTGACCCCATGTCGTTCTTATACACAAACACGCAACAAGACATGCACTCGCGCATGCACACACAAACTGATTCAAGCAGGAAAAGTATTTAATATTTCCATTACTTATAGCCTAAACCTGATCCTTATCTACCTAATAGCAAACTAAGCAACCAGACGGCCTTTCTTCGGGACAGCCTCAATAACAGAACAGATCTCACCACCGAAATGGGAAAGACCGTTGACAACATTTACTTCATTTTTTGATCAAATGTATTTTTGGAAGTCCATGAACAAAACTATATTCATGTCCAGAATTGTCCAACTGCAGTTCCCAGACAGACTGAAGAAAAAACACACAGTCCCTTGTGGCTTTACATTCTCCCCAACTGGAATGTCTGTCATTGGAAGATTCCATAATGCTGGAAACATTGAGAATCTACAGTATCTCTGTGTCCCCAATAACGATCTGCTTTCAATTACAGAAGAGACACTGGGACCACATCGAAGCACATTTTCCCTTCTACCATCACGCTCTTCGCAGATGAGGTGTAACTCTTTCTTTATCCATTCTCACAAAATTTGAAATCAATCTCCATGACATTTTATCACCTATTCGTGCCATTCAGAAATGCACGATGTTAAATATATTAAACCATGATTAAACCTCCTATATTAAACCGCGATCCTCTTTATATTACACCTTGTGCTTTCGGACATTAGCCAATCAATTGAGCTGAGGGAAGTGTCCAGTAAACCAGGAACTTTTAAATTTTAAATTTTAATGCTGAGTCAGACTTGCTTGGCCACGTCATCGACAGTACATGTTGTGTACACATCTAAAAAGAGACGTGTTGTCGACAAAAGAAGTAGGTGGGAGCCGTCCTAATACACTGTGAATATGGCACAGCTCGTTGCTTTACTATACAGTTTCGTAGTCTTTCACTAAATCCACATTCGTATGCTATGAATATATGGCCACAATTTATTTTGGATAGTCAGAATTGTCCATCTGTCGATGATCTGCAGATGGTCACACCCTCTGTTGTTAAAGCAACTGCTTGCTAAGGTTAGGTTAGGGGTTAGGGGTTAGGGTGAGTTAATGTTAGGGTTAGTAGATAGTTGAGATGCCCCTGATAGTCCATCTGTAGTTGCTCGACAGACTACCCAAATAAAGTGCTACCGGATCTGTTTATCAGGTAATATAACATTTCATAAGAGCCCACTTCCAGTTACATGTTACCAAAGACTGCTTGTCAAGCATAGAACCAGATCCAGACGAGCCGGTTTACTGTTGTCAATTCACAAATGGGAATCACGGAGAGGTGAAAGTCAATCCAGACCGCTGACGGTAGACTGTAAAACACACCGATTTCCATTCATCTCCATAAAGGATGTTAAACTCAGGAGTTCATAGCAATGGCCATTCCTCATTCCTGTCTGTCTGTGATAGGAGGTGGTCAACATTTCATACAAGTCAATCTCATCATGTGCCACATCATCCATCTTGACTGAGGGCCCGTTTTGATTTTGAGTCAGCCGAGGCAGGGAAACAATTTTTAACTCGACAGGGGAATCTATCTTAAACGCAACCCTGACCCAGATGGAACAAACACAGGGGCCAGAAGCAAAGAAATTGGCTGGATGTTCATGACTTTATGATGAATAGTGATACCTTTTAGTGCTACTTGTTGGATTTATCGTCAAACTCAACTCAGATTTCCCGAAAGGTCAGGCAGTGTGGCAAACTGAGGTATTGGGACAAAAAAGTTAATGAGTTTGAGAGTTTGTACACTGAAACCACTGTAATATCCATTAGAAAGTCAATTCATCAAAACTGACTGAACGATTTCACAGAGGGACATCACCCACGTAAAGAGACCTAGGTTGATGTCACTGAAACAATATGTACATCCAATCACCGCTCTTCTTTAGAGGACATTCAGTCCGGGGTCGAAGAAGCTACGGTCAGTCAGGTATGTACGAGGGTATAAACCACTCTGGGATCATCTGGAGCCGTTTGAGTGACATTCCCACATCCTTTCTTAGATTCCTGTCTAGCCTCAATCGTTAACCTCAACATCGACTGTTAAAGGACTGCTGTCCGGTGGCCTTTATGAACAATATCAGTCCAATGTTCTCCCCTTAGCCAGATAGGAGCTCGAGACGTCTAGCCGCGCAGTTGTGTCTGCATCATACCATTGATGCATCATACCACGCTCCTGTTGTGGTTAATGGCTGTATGTCTCACCAACATCTGCCTTTGTGTGTGTGTGTGTGTGTGTGTGTGCTCGCGGGTGTGCATGTCTGTGTGTGTGTGCTTGTGTGGGCTTGCATGAGTGAGAGACTGCACATATCACCAGATGTCTAAAGACCTGCTCTATTTATTGCTGCTTCAAACCTTGACTAGCTTCCACTCCGATCTCTGACAAAAAGGCCACAACACACCAACCTTAGTACACGAGAGCAGATTCCAGGTGAGATGTCACCATCTCTGAGTGAGCAGAGCAGAACACTGAGCGGGCTTCAAAGAAACAGCAGCATTCTTCTGCCCTTTCGTTTTTTTCCCCCCCAGGCTAACTCCCAGGCCAGGAGCACCGTCTCTGTGCGGCCAAACCTGAGATGCTCACAAAGTCCTTTTGGTGTTTAGTTTATTACCAACAGCGCTGACGTCCCAGGCCAGGGCTCTTGTTAAATCATTTCAGGGAGATATTTAACGTCTGTAATATAAAAACACGTCTCTCAAAGGCTTCAATTCCACAGTTTATTTCCTCTAGTCCATTTCGAGTTTCTATTTCTGCTCTGGTCTCTGGCGAAGTATCCGGACAGGCACTGAACCCATTACAGAGTAGGTCAGCTGTAACAGTGGAACGTTACGAAATCCAAGACCGAAGTGCCTTCATAGAGGTTTGTCACTATGATGCATTGAGAATGGGATTCAACTCAAATAATACTTCACAAGGTCACATTATGTGGGTTGGAGATTGTTATCATGCGGTACTCAGCCATCAGACCACTTACCTGTTTGTTCTACAACCAAGCAAGCATAACAGTAAAAACGGAAGACTTCAATAAATACCAATCAATGGTGTATGTTCCTGGGCGACGCACAATTGGCCTAGCGTCGTCCGGGTTAGGGAGGGTTTGGCCAGTAGGGCTATCCTTGTCTCATCGCGCCAAGGTCGCCAGGTGCACGGTGTTTCCTCCGACACATTGGTGCGGCTGGCCTCCGGGTTGGATGCGCGCTGTGTTAAGAAGCAGTGCGTCTTGGTTGGGTTGTGTTTCGGAAGACGCATGGCTCTCGACCTTCGCCTCTCCCGAGTCCGTGCGGGAGTTGTAGCGATGAGACAAGACAGTAGCTACTAACAAATTGGATACCACGAAATTGGAGAGAAAAAGGGGGAGAAACATTTTTTTTTAAATGGTGTATGTTCTTTAAACATGTTCATCTCAGAGAGTAAACCCTATGACCCTGGAGCAACAGGCATAGGTTTAACGTACTCTACCTCTACTGTTATCCTCAGCTTACTCATAAGCTCCCGTACATTAAAGGCCCAGTACTCCAACAGACACAGAGGCTCTGCAATGAATCAACCTATAGCCCCAACTGTCTGCAACAATCTATCTCAATATGGGGCTATGTAAATAACGTCAGAGTTGTGACATTGGTGTGGTAGTTGGTATATTAATGCTGGCCTCCCTGGTTCTGCGTGCCTATTCTCTCCATGGCCCATGCCCTTCTCTATGGCTTTGTCTGGGTGGTGTTTATTTAAAAGATGTCACTGTGTTTTGTTTTATGGGCAGTAGACTTGAAACACTCCCAGGCATTCTCTCAGTGATAATCTGTGAGCACCCCCCCCCCCTCATGGTGCCAGGGGGCATGGGGGAAAGATAGTGGGACGGGAAGGACAGATCAGGGGAAAGGGGTAGAGGTCTTAGCTTTTCTTCCTGACGTGTTTGGTATGAGAATATGGCTGACGTGATGGAAATGTTTTGGTACAGTCTTGTTGCTACGACAAAGGTACCGAGTGCGTTTGAGTATTTCAAAGTGCAGGCCATATTGTATTGTTTCACAGCATCTTTTTGGCCTGTACCTCAAAAGGGAAAGGGGCCAGCCCATTCAAATGACAAACCTCGAGCTACATGAAGGGACGTAGGTTTAAAGAAATAAACTCTTGCCACAACCCAACAACCATTGGCTGAAAAATGTGTCTACCAATCAATGCATTCAATGCGTCCAGAAAATGACTGCTTAAAAGGTGAAAGCTAAACAGAATGCTGCAGAGGCAAAACAGAGCTACCCAAGTGTTATTGCTAATTTGGCAGCGATGACGGGTTATGTTTGACTGCAGCATTCCGCGATGGTAAAGCACTCGCTATGGAGAACGGGAGCAGGTGCACTTAGTGTGAAGCTGCTGCTGATTTTTTCCAGATAATTCCATATGGGCATATACATATTTTATAATGAGAGCCTGTAACAAGCCTCGATAGGCAAATAGGCCGCCAGGCAGACTGATCATTCCTGGAGAGTGTGTGTGTATCCTACTGTTGGCAACATCATGTATCAGATGTTGTTAAAAATTAGCTCTGTGGGACAAACTAGTGCCTCCAGGTGCAGATGAGACAGATGTGATGAATCAGAGTAATGTTTTAATCAAACGGGCGGAGGCGGTGAAACTCAAATCTCCCATCTGTAAGAAGAACCACAATCGAACACACACACACACACACACACACACACACACACACACACACACACACACACACACACACACACACACACACACACACACACATACACATGCAGGCACCTGGAAGTGAGTCAGGCCAATAAAGACATCTCCAAACTCTCCACGTAACATCTGTTAACATCTGTCGGAGTACAATTCCTACTAAATAAATACTGGTAAGGTCAGATACAGCACATTTGGAAAGTATTCAGACCCCTTGACTTTTTCCACATTTGGTTACGTGACAGTCTTATTATAAAATGGATGAGATCGTTTTCCCCCGCATCAACGTACACACAATACCTCATGATGACAGAGCAAAAACAGGTTTTTAGACATTTTGGCAAAAATATTTATTATAAAAAAATGTACCTGAGCTCAATTTCCAGTCTCATAGCAAAGGGTCTGAATCCTAATGTAGATAAGGTTTTGTAGTTTTTTATATTCCTACTGGTACTGCTCAATGAAAACACCTTGACTCAACGGAAAAGGAACCGTTACTCGCCAAGGAAACCATTTCTCTGACAGCCCTAGTTAGATTTTCTCTGTGCCAAATCAAATCACATTAAAGGCACATTAAACATTGGAGGTACAATTCAATCCAACGGCCTTGCTCACACCACCACACCATTATAAGTGATGGCACTATGATCTGTAACACCTGGGTAGTATCTAGGATACCAGCACACATCCATCTTCATTACAGACCAGTGTCACGGGGGATGTTTGAAATGGGTCATCTGGGCAGAGGAGAGCAGAGAAGAGTGTGGAGGCTATGGCTCATTTCTGCCAGGAAGCTTTACAGCTTGAATGAATCGTCTTACTCCGCATCTCTGTGATGGGTACATTAAAACCAGTACGCACACAAGTGCGGACGCGCACACACACACACACACACACACACACACACACACACACACACACACACACACACACACACACACACACACACACGAGTGACACATTAGCAGTGGTTTACACAGGCATTAACACCAGGGAACATGTTTGACTGGCCATTAGGAAGGCAAAAGCCCTGTTAAAACTGCCTACACTGCACAGGGTCTGCTCTCTCTCTCTCTTGCTTTCCCTCAACCTGTGAAAAGTAATGATGACAGATATGTCTACCGCTTGAGACAGTGCACCCTTGGGTATCTACGTTTTTGTAAAGCGCTGGTAGAACATTCCAGTGTCATAGCCTAGGGCAACCTGTAGGTCGAGCAAACACGTGCAAAATTCTATAAATCAATACTGAGAAGGTCAGATACAGTGCATTTGGAAAGTATTCAGACCCCTTGACTTTTTCCACATTTGGTTACGTTACAGTCTTATTATAAAATGGATGAGATCGTTTTTCGCCGCATCAACGTACACACAATACCCCATGATGACAAAGCAAAAACAAGTTTTTAGACATTTTGGCAAAAATATTTATTATTCAAAAATGCACCTGAGCTCAATTTCGAGTCTCATAGCAAAGGGTCTGAATCCTGATGTAGATAAGGTTTTGTAGTTTTTTATATGCACTGCTCAAAAAAATAAAGGGAACGCTTAAACAACACAATGTAACTCCAAGTCAATCACACTTCTGTGAAATCAAACTGTCCACTTAGGAAGCAACACTGATTAACAATAAATTTCACATGCTGTTGTGCAAATGGAAATTATAGGCAATTGGCAAGACACCCCCAATAAAGGAGTGGTTCTGCAGGTGGTGACCACAGACCACTTCTCAGTTCCTATGCTTCCTGGCTGATGTTTTGGTCACTTTTGAATGCTGGCGGTGCTTTTACTCTAGTGGTAGCATGAGACGGAGTCTACAACCCACACAAGTGGCTCAGGTAGTGCAGCTCATCCAGGATGGAACATCAATGCGAGCTGTGGAAAGAAGGTTTGCTGTGTCTGTCAGCGTAGTGTCCAGAGCATGGAGGCGCTACCAGGAGACAGGCCAGTACATCAGGAGACGTGGAGGAGGCCGTAGGAGGGCAACAACCCAGCAGCAGGACTGCTACCTCCGCATTTGTGCAAGGAGGAGCAGGAGGAGCACTGCCAGAGCCCTGCAAAATGACCTCCAGCAGGCCACAAATGTGCATGTGTCTGCTCAAATGATCAGAAACAGACTCCATGAGGGTGGTATGAGGGCCCGACGTCCACAGGTGGGGGTTGTGCTTACAGCCCAACACCGTGCAGGACGTTTGGCATTTGCCAGAGAACACCAAGATTGGTAAATTCGCCACTGGCGCCCTGTGCTCTTCACAGATGAAAGCAGGTTCACACTGAGCACATGTGACAGACGTGACAGAGTCTGGAGACGCCGTGGAGAACGTTCTGCAGTTGGCGGATGCTTTAGTCCAGGTCTGGGAGGAGATCCCTCAGGAGACCATCCGCCACCTCATCAGGAGCATGCCCAGGCATTGTAGGGAGGTCATACAGGCACGTGGAGGTCACACACACTACTGAGCCTCATTTTGACTTGTTTTAAGGACATTACATCAAAGTTGGATCAGCCTGTAGTGTGGTTTTCCACTTTAATTTTGAGTGTGACTCCAAATCCAGACCTCCATGGGTTGATAAATTTAATTTCCATTGATAATTTTTGTGTGAATTTGTTGTCAGCACATTCAACTATGTAAAGAAAAAAATATTTATAAAAAATATTTCATTCATTCAGATCTAGGATGTGTTATTTTAGTGTTCCCTTTATTTTTTTGAGCAGTATATATATATATATATATATATATATATATATATATACACATTTTGAACTATTTCTAAAAACCTGTTTTCGCTTTATTATGGGGTATTGTGTGTAGATTGATGAGGATTTTTATTTATTTAATCCATTTTAGAATAAGGTTGTAACGTAACAAAATGTGGAAAAAGTCATGACAATGAGAGCTGACATTGCATTGCATTCTAATATATTTTTCAGTACGCAGTCTGGGATGTACAACATGGGATTTTCTTTGCCAAATGACTTTTTCAGCAGCTTTTCTCTTTCTTTCTCTCTCTGTTTCTTTTCGTTATAGATCCTTGCCACCTGGTCTAGGTGGGCTTTCACCCTCTCCTTGTTCTTCCTGACTTCTTCCTTACTCGCTGCTTTTCTAACTCTGAGCAGCTCTTTCACTTTGTTCTTCTCCAACATCTTTCTTTCTTTCCTCTCCATGTTCTCCTGCTTTGCCCTGACTATCTGGGCAATTTCAATTTCCATCTGAAAGAGAAAGTCCATATATGTTAGACAGTGATCTGAGATATTATTGTTACTCCCTTTCTAGCATGCAGGCAACTTAATCCATTGAATCTGATAGTATAACCATTAGGAGGTGGCTTGTGACCTCCCTGAACTGTGACTGATTAAATGGAGCACTGGATCTGCGACTGCTCTTGCTCACTGAACCTCAGGACAGTCTGCATCTGGTACAGCTTTACATTATGTAAGCCTCCTTCATCCTCTCCACCATATCTATCTTCTCTATTGCCCATCTGTCTTTCTCCATTTGCATTTTCTTAATTTCACTATTCTTTCTCTCCCACTCCCCCGTAAGCTCCAACCTCTCCTTTTCCATCTGTCATCCCTTCTTTTCTTGTCCATGCAGGTACAGAATCCTTCTCTTTTTTCATTCCAGAGCCTCTATCGCTCTCTCCTTTTCTCTCAGCTCAGTCATCCACACCTCTGCTGCCTGCGTGTTCCTCCTCTTAATCTTCTCTTCCTCCTCCTCCTCCTTCACCCATCTTTACCCCCGTTGATCCCAGAGGCTTCATAGGCCAGCCTTGGCCCGTCTCCAAACTGTCCTCCTTCCAGCCTACTCGTCTCTGATTCCTTTCCTGGTCTGCTGAGGCCAAAGCTGTCTCCAAACCATTTCTTATGAGGTTCCATCCATTCCTCTCTCTCTCTCTCTCTCTCTCTCTCACCCTCTCCTTCTCCGCCCTTTCATTCTCAGCTAACAGTATGTTGTTCTCCACTGTCACCTTCCATAACTTGACTTGGCCAAGGACATCTTCACCTTTGATATCTTGTCCACCAACGTTTGTGTGTCGGCTGCTGCTTGTCCAACACCCTTTTCATCCTTTCATTCTCAGCTAACAGCCTCTTATTGTCCTCTACTGTCACGTTCCATAACTTGGCCACGGACATCTTCTCCTTTGATATCTTGTCCCCCAACGTTTGTGTGTCGGCCGCTGTGTTTTCTCTCTGTTTGTCCAACACCTCTCGCTGCCTTTCATTCTCAGCTAACAGCCTCGTGTTCTCCACGGTCAACTTCCCAATCTTGGCCAAGTGCAGTATCTTCTCCATCGTCACCTTTGTCATCTTGACTTCTATATTTTCTTTGTCTGCCATTAAGCTTTCTCTCTGTTTCTTCAACATTTCTCTCTCCCTTTCGTTCTCAGCTAACAGCTTGGTACTCTCCACTGTCACCTCTCCTATCTCGGCCAAGTTCAGTATGTTCTGAACCTTCAGCTTTGCCATCTTGAGCTTAATCTTTTTTTTTGTCCGACACTTCACTTTGTCTCTGTTTCTCAAACATCTCTCTCTCTAGCTTCCATTGGTAGTGGTTTACCTCAATAGAAACCTCATTCTCCCTGATCTGTCTAAGCAACTCTTTAATTAGCCTTTCTCTTTCTTTCTCTGGTTCCACCCTCACCTTGTTGCCTTTCTCCTTCACCTCTCTATCCAGCTTCCATCGGTTGTGGTCTACTTTGTTTACAAGTCTCAATCTCCTTTCTCATTCTCAGCAGCCCTTCATTGTCTTTCTTTCTCTCATTCCTCCCTCATCTTGTTGCCTTTCTCCATCTCCTCACTTTCAGTAAATTATTTCTCCAGCTCACTGACCCCTCTCTGCATGGCGAAACATGTATTAGTTTTATTTATTTGATTTGTTCCTATCATTTTCTTAACTGTCTGACCATGACAGATTTTTGACTTCAGTTATCCTAAGGATAATGGCTATCAACTAGTAAATGCTAGTGAGTAAGCCTATTTTTTTTTTTT
Organism: Oncorhynchus nerka; assembly: GCF_034236695.1. Taxonomy (NCBI): domain Eukaryota; kingdom Metazoa; phylum Chordata; class Actinopteri; order Salmoniformes; family Salmonidae; genus Oncorhynchus; species Oncorhynchus nerka. The sequence continues at coordinate 56,468,446 of NC_088409.1, read as the reverse complement.
ACTGATTTACTTAAGTCTGAAACATTTTAACACACTAGGCTATTTTTTTCTGACCAGAGTTGGCCAGATTTAGTCTCACTTCCGCGAATTCCGTCCAATTACAGAGTTAAAAAAGTAGTTTAGTGAATGGATGCGTTTTTTTTTCCGTTGTTTGTTCTGGTTGTTGTAACATTCTAGGGTTCTAATATTTAGATAATTGTTGCATCATAATGAGATTGTGATTGTGGTTTGTATTCTGGCCCAAAATCTCTGAATTCTAAAGATATTAGAACGATATTTAAAAAAAATCTTAATGACCTAATACATAGAATTACACAATTCTAGCTCATGGATGAGGTATCAAATTAATAAATCATTAATTCAGAGGCAAAGAAATTAAGTTCAAAATAAAGATGACTTTGTAAGTAATTAAATGTCTCATATTTTTTTTATAACAAAAAAAATAGTCATGTAAAGGCTATATAGTACGGTATGGTTCGTCACTGGGTTTCTTGAAGGTGGTTAGAGAAAATTAGAGAGGAAAAATATTTTTGCCATATGCAAATTATGAAACATTTGAAAACCTAAAAATCACCTCGAATCACCTCGAAAAGCGGATAGTCTTTGAAACATGTAGTATTTCTGATATGTTATGACCTAGAACAGTACATTTAACAGTCTCGGGGACTGAGAGCGAGAGAGAATTGAAAGTGCGCGAGAGAGAGAGAGTGTGTAGGCAACGCGTGGGCGAAAGAGTGCGAGAGAGAGAGAGCAGAATGTGACACATGCACTGCTCACTCTTTATCACTAGCTGTCAGACAGATGCTTGCGACAGTCGGAGAGGTAGAGTTTCGGAGTAGGACAACGGGGACTATAGAACAGACTGATCAAAAGATATGGAGTGGCAGTCGATTTTTATCGCCAATTGAGACCCGTTTGGTAAGAGCTGAGCTTGTTTCGTTCCTATACACAGTGTTATTTATTACTCATGAATGCCAATATCGTTTGAACTGCTCTTTCGCAATGGATCCCTAAATAGTTGCGTGTTTTCTTTAAGAAAGAGAACCGTTTTATACCTTGGAGACTTTGGAAACTTTACAGAAGAGCAACAAGAGAAATGGAAACAATTTAGGGGAAATCCACTGAATCACAATGATTCAACAATGCCAAACCATTGGTCACAGACGTCAGTTCAATGTCTAGTTTTGAGTTGTCAACTAACGTGAATTCAACCTGAAATCAACAAAACATGTCACCATGTCAATGGATTTAGGTCAAAAGTTGGGTGAAAAAAATCGTTTTCGAGGTTAACTCAAGGACATCAAATTGAAATTTTTGCTTGAAATGAGTGGAAAGAACGTTGATTCAAACGGATTTTGCCCAGTGGAATGGGTCTTTACACTTACCATAGCCTTTTCTGCTGCCAAAAAAGGGTGACTTTGAGAGCTTGAGGGGGCCCACCACAACACTGACAGCCTGACACACAACACACACACACACACACACACTGAACCTCGAGTCATGCTGTCGAACGAGAGCTGCGAGAACAGCACCCATATCCACACGGACGGGAACCCGGTGGTGAGCACGGTGATGTTCATCCTGGGGGTGATGGGGAACTTCATCGCCCTGGCCATCCTGGGGGTCCACCAGAAGGAGCGGCGCACCAAGTCCTCCGTCTTCTGCATCCTGGTTACGGGACTGGCCCTGACTGACCTGCTGGGGACCTGCTTCCTCAGCCCATTGGTGTTTGTGTGCTACGCCCGCCAGCGATCCCTGCTGGGGCTCACTGGGGACCAGGGACTCTGTGGCCTCTTCGCCTTTGCCATGACCTTCTTCGGCCTGGCCTCCATGCTCATCCTCTGTGCCATGGCCGTGGAGCGCTGCCTGGCCATCAGCCACCCCTATTTTTACTCCAAGTGCGTCCGACGCAGCTTCGCCAAGGTGGCCCTCCTGCTTATCTACGTCTTCACCTGCGCCTTCTGTGTTTTGCCATTCTTCGGCTACGGCCGCCACAAGCAGTACTGCCCGGGCACGTGGTGCTTCATCAAGATGGAGGCGGTGGGCGAGGGGGTGGACGAAGAGAGGAAGGTTCTGGCGTTCTCTCTGTCCTACGCCTCGGTCATGGCGCTGCTGATTGTGGCGGTGTTTGTGTGCAACGGCTCGGTGATCGTCAGCCTGTGCCGGATGCACCGAAGCCAGATGACACGGCGTGGTTCGGTGGGGAATGGAGGGAGGAAGAGGAAGATGAGTCTGGGCTGGTTCGGACAGGGGGAGGAGGAGATGGACCACCTGATGCTGCTGGCCTCCATGACGGTCATCTTCGTTGTCTGCTCCTTGCCGCTCACTGTGAGTTGACCTCTGACCTCTCTCTCTCTCTGACCCATATCCCTGTGCGTTTGTTGTTGTGTGTGTTCGATTATGTGTGTGCATATACGTGTGGCCCCAAGCTATGACTGACACATGTTCTGTGACTTATCTGCAACTCAAACTCTGTGCGACTCACTGTATTTACTCACTTTTCCCTTTGGCCGAGTGACCTCTTTCTCTTTTGTGTCTCTTCAATTGTCTTTATCCTCTCGGTCTGGATCTCTCTGTATGTGATTCTGTCTGATACCTAAGTCATGACCCTACAGTACACTGTTATACTGTGGCTATTAGACATTCAAAACCACTTCGCTATGCTCCTGTTCTCTCTCTGTACACACATTCTGTGTAAACAATGGCATTCTGTGTCATCTCGCTCACTGTTAGATCCCTTTAGTGTCTTGATATTGAAGTGAAAAGAAGAACCACAATGCTTTTGAGGAAGCATCCGATTGTGGGAGAACTTTGTTCCAAGGAAGAAACTGTTTTTAAAAAAACAAGCGGGCCTGTCTCTTCTCCTCTACTCCCGATGGGGCCGTTCCTTATGACATATCCAATGCCCAGAGGGGTTTGGTTGCGTAACCAGACCGTCATTTGGATTGTAAAATAAACCTGACCGTTGGTGTTTTGCTACTCTAATTGAGAGGTGTGTGCTAAACCTGCCAGCCCTGGAGGACTGGATCTGGCCCCTCCCTTCCCAGAGGGCTGTGGGACGGGTCTCTGCTTGTGGGTGCTGTTCAGTGGGTTTGACACGGAGTTGGGGAGGCACCCTCCTGTCCCTGTCCCTTCTGGCTGTTACCACACACACAGACACAGACACAGACACACAGACATACATATGGACATTTGTTGAAATACTGATATAGTGAGGGTTGAAACCAAAACAATCAATGTTTTGCTGAAAGTCACTGTTTGAGTGTAAAGATATAAGCCTGCTATCCTTGATTGCATACTGAATAAGCTTGCCAGTTTCCTTTTGATTTAAGTTCAATCATTGATTTGTGCTACTAAGTACAGTTGAGTAATGGCATTCCAGTTGCCAAAGTAGTTAAAGAGTAACTCCAAGGAATGAGGATAATTGACTAATGTCAACTGTTGCCCTTTTTCTTTGAGTCATTCCATACCAATCTTCTCCCCGAGGTCTCTTTGCTGCCTGTGGGTAATACTCCATGATGAGACAGAGAGATGACAGAGCGGTTTTTAAGGAACTGTCTTGCTGCAGTCTGTCAGGAGCTGTGGTTGATGCCTTGGGGTGGGGGTGGGGGGGGGGGGGAATATGCAGGCACCGTCCTGACTCCTGAGTCACTTCTTGAACCAGACGGCATCCGTGGGGGTAGAATTTCCTCCAATTCAAATCCAACCAAATACTACTAAATGTGTAGATCGAGTCAGTTTGATTCACATGCTGATGGTAAGAAAGATTGCCCTGCAGGTTCGGCCTGGGCCTGTGATACCCGATACCCGCTTTAGTTGTGCATTGGCAGTTTCTCTCTTGTTTCTCTTTGACAGTCATTTAATTAGACAAACAATTGTTAGATTGGTAAATTAGTCTAGCCCGCTATCTACACTTGTAGTAATCATGGCCAAATACCGACCAGGCATGCAGGGCACGTTAAGGATGTTAGTCTGCTGATGAATTGAATAGCCTGTTATTAAGGAATCGCCCAACTGACTGACTCACACACCACCTCAAACATGCCACACTGCGCGTGTGTGTGTGTGTGTGGGGGTTTTTAGAGTGTAAGATTGCTGGAACATGATGGACACCTGAGCAAGAGGAGATGCAGGATGGAGGAAAGAAACTACTCGCGTTTCTATGATTCCCTCTTTAATATGGTCGAGTGGCGGTGGGATAGAGAGTCTAGTTTATGTAATTCACTTACCCCTCCTGTCAATACTGAGCACACATACGTACAGTAGAGTCCACACACACTTAGACTCACAGGCACGCCGCCGTCTCTCTGTCCAATTCCTATTTAATGGAACGCAAAAACACGTTGCTGTGACACTGTACAGGAGAGCACAATGCCAGGCGCTGAAGAATATATGCTTTTTCGTACAGCGGTCTGCTTTCAGTACCACCACAAGCTCTTAGTGAGGCTTGGCTGGAACACGAGAATGTGAGCGAGACGGAAAGAAGAGATGCATGTGGTGCATTTGGGCTGATAAGAGGAGGATGTGTTAGCTTTCAATCTGTCCACTCTGGAAGAAATGGATGGGGTGAGGGAGGGAGGGAGGGAGAGGGAGATTGAAAAGCAGAAAAAGAGGAGAAGAGATGAGTAACCAGCTGGACTGGTGCTGCTTGATGCAGTGGAGGTAGGTCATATTCATGGAAAAGGCTCCGTGAAGGCATATATCAATTCTTCAAAGCATTCTGTCATTCTGTCACCAAAAATATTGAACGTTTACAGAAGTACCAAGTAAAGGCAGACCTACCGATTTAGTTAGTGTTTTTACTGAAAGCAATTTGGTTTATGATTTATTAAGTGATTAAAATGTGTCATTCGGTTACCAAATCGGTAACAGAATGACCAGAACATCTGTAACAAAATGACTGCAACTGAATTGGCTACAATGGTAATTCATAGTAGTCACCAAGTCACAAGGTACAGTATAAATAAGTAGAGTATAGGACAGTACAGTAAAGCACACTAGAGTAGAGTACAGTATTATTTAGTGTACTGTACTCTACTTAACAATACAGTACTCTACACGGCTGTGCTGTGCTCTACTCTACTGTGCTACTCTGTGATGTCCAAACGTCTCGACTATAATCATAGACACGTCTATGATTGGTACAGATTTGGTCCATTCCGGACCAACCACATTTGGTCTTGTTTGGGGGCGGAGCACATTAGAATAATAGCCAATGTGTAGAATAATACCCAAGCATGAGGATATTACATTTTTCTACCTTCGTGTACCTATTCAGGATATCACCATGAAGAGAATGACATTCATAGTTATGCATTTCTGTATAGTACAGATCAGGGACCCATGGTGTCGTTCTGTTACCATCATTCTGTTATTGCAGAGTTGTTAAACTCATTCCATGGAGGGCCAAGTGTCTGCAGGTTTTTCCTTTCAAGACCTAGACAACCAGGTGAGGGGAGTTCTTTACTAGTTAGTGACCTTAATTTATCAATCAAGTACAGTCGTGGCCAAAAGTTTTGAGAATGACACAAATATTAATTTCCACAAAGTTTGCTGCTTCAGTGTCTTTAGATGTTTTTGTCAGATGTTACTATGGAATACTGAAGTATAATTACAAGCATTTCATACGTGTCAAAGGCTTTTATTGACAATTACATGAAGTTGATGCAAAGAGTCAACATTTGCAGTGTTGACCCTTCTTTTTCAAGTCCTCTGCAATCTGCCCTGGCATGCTGTCAATTAACTTCTTGATGATTAATTTCATTTGCGTCTGATCACTCTTCATAACATTCTGGAGTATATGCCAATTGCCATCATACAAACTGAGGCAGCAGACTTTGTGAAAATTCATATTTGTGTCATTCTCAAAACTTTTGGCCACGACTGTACAAGGGTGGTGCGGAAACCCGCAGACACTTGGTCCTCCTTGGAATGAGTTTAACAGGCTTTATCAGATGTTAAATCCACTTCACTTACTGTAGTTCATTAAAGAAAAATTGACTTTTTCGAACTCAAGGTGTCCTATCATAGCGGACATCCCCTTCTTTCTGCAGACATCTTTGAATCTTAATTCGGAGTAAACATAGATATTTACAGAATTTCTGGAAAACGTTGTCACATCAAAAACTGGGGGAGATTTTAGTGTCATTCTGTAACCACACTTTACAGCTGTACAGTAATGAGTGCAATTGTGGTTCGAATAAGATTGGTTCCCCAACACTAAATTTAATCCAGACAGAAAATGTGGTGGTTTCATTAACATCGCAGGCTCAGACCAACATTTGATGATGGAGTCTTGTAGGTATTTATAACGTTTGCTTTGTGGTTTATTGAGGAGGCAATTTTTCAGGTGCGAAACGGCGAAAGGTTCGACAATGTGTAACATAACAGGACTGCAGACAGTGTACCAGCTGACAATGTTCCCTTTTAGACTTCTTTTCATGTTTCAATCTGGAGCTTACTTCTCAAATCTGACTCAAGGTCAGTAGCTATGTGCAGTATTGTAATTTGTTGGTCCCTGCCAGACGGTATTTACCTAGGCCTCTTAGCGCTGCCCATATGGCCTTCAATTCCTTTTCACCCTGCTTTGATTTTACATCCTGCATGTGGTTGCCGAAAGCGTTTGTGACACGGGGCAGAATAGATTGGTATCGTTAAACGATCGCCCTTGACGCTCTGAGGGGTTATAGTGCGTCACTGTGGCTGATCTATCACACCGAGATGTGACTGTGTTTTGGGATGCGTTTGTGTATGTAATACATCTGTCTGATGTGTATAAGAGGGGAAGTCAAAGTGGTGAACATTCGATGGTCTGATGCTTTTATCGATTTGATTGTAAATGTCATTGGTTATTTATAGTGCCTTGCAAAAGTATTCAGACCCCGTTAATTTCTTCACACTTTGTTGTGTTACAAAGTGGGATTCAAATAGATTTAATTGTCATTTTGGTCAACAAAATACTCATGTTAAAGTGGAAGATTATTCATATTTTTTAAAGATGAATAGAAAATCAAATAAATCAAATATAGTTGTTGCATAAGTATTCAACCCCTTTGTTTAACCAAGCCTAAATTAGTTGAGGTGTAAAATTCGGCTTAACAAATCACATAAAAAGCTACATGGACATAATAGGGGCTGACATGTTTTTTTAAGAAGTTCATACCAAGAATATTTTTTCTAATTGATTTTGAATTTTAAGACCACTTAAAAAAATACAAAATACAGGGAATGCCAAGAATCTGCAAAGTTGTCATGAAGGCAAAGGGTGGCTACTTTGAAGAATCTCAGGTATATAATATATGTATTTATATTTAATATATTATTTCATAGTTTTGATGTCTTCGCTATTATTCTACAATGTAGAAACTAGTACAAATAAAGAAAAACTGTATTTCCATTAATTTTTTCCCAACTGGTACCAGGGGGACATTCAGACGAGTATTGTGAGGCCTGTGGGCATCCTAGAACAAAACAACATATTAGTGTGTAGCCCAAAAGGTTCGGACACTACAGGCAGAAGCTGGGAGATTGGCTGTACCGACTTCAGACCAGTCCCATCTTTCCATAGAGGGGTCATAATAGTTTGTTGGCTAAAAAGTTTGGATGCTATGGATGATTTTGTGAGAAGACCGATTTTTCGGGGTGTCCCGTGGTCTGACAAACACCGCTCTAGCTCTGTCCCCTTTCAACACAGATGTCTCGTGGTCTGACAAACACCGCTCTAGCTCTGTCCCCTTTCAACACAGATGTCTCGTGGTCTGACAAACACCGCTCTAGCTCTGTCCCCTTTCAACACAGATGTCTCGTGGTCTGACAAACACCGCTCTAGCTCTGTCCCCTTTCAACACAGATGTCTCGTGGTCTGACAAACACCGCTCTAGCTCTGTCCCCTTTCAACACAGATGTCTCGTGGTCTGACAAACACCGCTCTAGCTCTGTCCCCTTTCAACACAGATGTCTCGTGGTCTGACAAACACCGCTCTAGCTCTGTCCCCTTTCAACACAGATGTCTCGTGGTCTGACAAACACCGCTCTAGCTCTGTCCCCTTTCAACACAGATGTCTCGTGGTCTGACAAACACCGCTCTAGCTCTGTCCCCTTTCAACACAGATGTCTCGTGGTCTGACAAACACCGCTCTAGCTCTGTCCCCTTTCAACACAGATGTCTCGTGGTCTGACAAACACCGCTCTAGCTCTGTCCCCTTTCAACACAGATGTCTCGTGGTCTGACAAACACCGCTCTAGCTCTGTCCCCTTTCAACACAGATGTCTCGTGGTCTGACAAACACCGCTCTAGCTCTGTCCCCTTTCAACACAGATGTCTCGTGGTCTGACAAACACCGCTCTAGCTCTGTCCCCTTTCAACACAGATGTCTCGTGGTCTGACAAACACCGCTCTAGCTCTGTCCCCTTTCAACGCAGATGCGGAAGTGCGACATCGGCGGATGCGGTGGATTGAGACGCATCCAATGCAAAAAAACTAAATGCAAAAATGCAAAGAAAACATCTGTAGCTTGCAGTGCATTCGGAAAGTATTCAGACCCCTTCCCTTTTTCCACATTTTGTTATGTTACAGCCGTATTCTAAAATGGATGAAATTGTTTTTTCCCCTTAATCAACTATTCAGATACTTTACTAAGTACTTTGTTGGCAGAAATTACAGCCTTCAGTCTTTTAGGTTTGACGCTACAAGCTTGGTGCACCTGTATTTGGGGAGTTTCTCCCATTCTTCCCTGCAGATCCTCTCAAGCTTTGTCAGGGTGGATGGGGAGCATCGCTTCCACAGCTATTTTCTGGTCTCTCCAGAGATGTTAGATTGGGTTCAAGTCCAGGCTTGGGCTGAGCCACTCAAGGACATTCAGAGACTTGTCCCGAAGCCCCTCCTATGTTATCTTGGCTGTGTGCTTAGGATCATTGTCCTGTTGGAAGGATACTTTTTGCCCCAGTCTGAGGTCTTGAGCGCTCTGGAGAAAACTCCTTCTATTTAAGAATGATCGAGGCCACTGTGTTCAATGTGGCAGAAATGTTTTGGTACACTTCCCCAGAAGTGTGCCTCGATACAATCCTGTCTCGGAGCTCTACGGACAATTCCTTCCACCTCATGGCTTGGTTTTTGCTCTGACATGCACTGTCAACAGCACTGTCAACCTTATATAGACAGGTGTGTGCCTTTCCAAATCATGTCCAATCAATTGAATTTACCACACGTGGACTCCAATCAAGTTGTAGAAACATCTCAAGGATGATCAATGAAAACAGGATGCACCTGAGCTCAATTTCGAGTCTAATAGCAAAGGGTCTGAATACTAATGCGAACAAGGTATTTCTGTTTACTATTTTTAATACTTTTGCAAGAATTTTTCTATTGACACAAAACATGTAAAACAAAATGTCAGCAAGACCTGGGAGAAGCAATTGATGACGATGAATGGATACAGGTATGTTAGAATTCCCAGTCATGTTCATATCATCTCAGACATCAATTTATGCAGTTCAAGACCATCTATAGAGGGTAGTAACTGCCAGTGAAACTGAATAGCATGCACTCAGAAATGTTATTATCCTGCTGGAGGTGTTAAGCACAAAAGGGGACATATTTAAATATATATATATTTAACCTTTATTTAACTAGCCAAGTCAGTTAAGAACACATTTTTATTTGTAATGACAGCCTACCTGATACCATATGTTGAGGTCTTGTGAAGGCTGGCTGAATTCTGGCAAAGAGTATGTCCGTTTATCTCAGCATGTCTACGGATTCTGCCTTCTCCCCGTTTTCATTTGCTTTGAAATGTTGATACTGGAGACTGTTATCAGAAGAAACGGTGTAACCAAGCATTTAAAGTGGCTAATAAATGGATTGCCATTCATTGGAAGGTTGGTTATCCTCCCATAATGTATGGATGAAATGTCAAGTTATGTACAGTACCACTAGATTTGCTTTGAGATTGAGGGTATACTGTGCAACTGTCATAAGGTCTGGAAGCCTAATGTGGAATACTGTACGACAAAAGCAGTTTGCATTGAAAACATGTTCACGTCAGGGGAGATTTAGGCAATCCTTAGCTGCTGGGCTGCTCATTCCTGGTTCTGGGAGTCTGCTGTACTGTTGACAGTCTGAAACACTCTGAAACACCTGAAACCAATAATGAATGTTTCACTAAGATCCTAAAGCTGAGTGGGGTGTGTTGGGTTGGGGCGCTGCAGGGCTGTGGACCCATAGGGGCAGGACGAGGTGACCCAGCTATATTGTGTGCAAGTAAAAAGAGCTCTACAGTACTATGATGCCTATGATATGAATTATATGGAGGGTGAAATGGTTTTGTGTGTTAATGTGTGGGTGTATGTGTATGTGTATGTTCAACTTTTGTTTTGCAAACCTTTCCCTTGAGGCATAAAAAAAACCCATGGATGGGAAGTTGTGTAGGGGGCTCGGATTGGCTGGGCAGTCTGACTGAAATTTGATATAGAGCAGGTATTCTCAAACTGGGGGGATACACACAATGCTGTCGGGGGTACCCCAAATAAAAATGTGAATCACATTTAAAAAAATATATATAAATATATTTTTTAAATAATTAATAATTCTTCACATTTTCAAACTGTCCATTTATATTTTCCAACAGTTCTGGAGAACTTATTTGTAGCTTTTAATCTTTTTAAATTAATTTATCTTATTAACATTTTGTTCTAGCTAGCTATTTGTGTAGGTAGCTATCAAGTAAACCCCAGATCGCCTGAGTAGCCTCGTTTCACTGCCAAAAATCAAATTAAACCATCTAGTGTTCAGCAAAATAACAACACAATGTCAAATACAGGTAGCCTAGTCGAATAATTAACATCCAATCACATTAACCGTTACTCTCTCGCGGGAATTCCACTAACTGTCCGTATGTAACCAAATGTAACTGCTGCTGATGGCGCAAAAGCCATGACAGGGAGACATAGTGGAGTGGTAACGCACGTGCAAGCAGTTGCTCCCGACGCCACTTGGGTACACTGCAGCATCCACCGAGAGGCTCTTGCTGCCAAGGGAATGCCTGAAAGCTCAAATACATTTTGGACACCACGGTGAAAATGGTTAACTTTGTTAAAGCAAGGTCCCTGAACTCTCGTGTATTTTCTGCACTATGCAATGATATGGGCAGCGACCATGTAACGCTTTTACAACATACATAAGTGCGCTGGTTATCAAGGGGCAAAGTATTAACACGTTTTTTAAATTGAGAGATGAGCTTAAAGTTTTCTTTTACTGATCATCATTTTCACTTGTCTGACCACTTGCATGATGTCGAGTTTCTCACAGGACTGGCCTATCTGGGTGATGTTTTTTCTCACCTGAATGATCTGAATCTAGGATTACAGGGACTCTCCACAACTATATTCAATGTGGGTTGACAAAATTGAGGCTATGATTAAGAAGTTGGAGCTCTTCTCCGTCTGTATTAACAAGGACAACACACAGGTATTTCCAACATTGTATGATTTTTTTTTTTGTGTGCAAATGACCTGAAGCTTAATGTAATAATGTCAAATGTGATACAGCGAAGCACCTGAGTGAGTTGGGTGCAAAGTTACAGAGGTACTTTCCCGAAAAGGATGACACAAACAACTGGATTCGTTATTCCTTTCATGCCCTGCCTCCAGTCCACTGACCGATATCTGAACAAGAGAGCCTCATCGAAATTGCAGCAAGCGGTTCTGTGAAAATTTGAATTTATTCAGAGGCCACTGCCAGATTTCTGGATTGGGCTGCGCTCAGAGTATTCTGCCTTGGCCAATCACGCTGTTAAGACACTGATACCCTTTGCAACCACGTACCCATGTGAGAGTGGATTCTCGGCCCTCAGTAGCATTTAAACTAAATAGAGGCACAGACTGTGTGTGGAAAATTATTTAATAAGACTGAGACTCTCCAATACAACCCAACATTGCAGAGTTACAGTGGGGCAAACAAGGATTTATACTTATTTTCCACCATAATTTGCAAATAAATTCATAAAAAATCCTACAATGTGATTTTCTGGATTTTGTTTCTAATTTTGTCAGTCATAGTTGAAGTGTAACTATGATGAAAATTACAGGCCTCTCTCATCTTTTTAAGTGGGAGAACTTGCACAATTGGTGGCTGACTAAATACCTTTAGCCCGACTGTATGTGCATCCTTTCAAGCACACCCTTCTCATTAACCTGTGGTGAGTTATTCACAATTTTCGATGAACAAATAAGGATGGATAAACAAATAAGGAACCATATGTAAGATGGTTAAACAAAGGGCAAAATTATTGATTATTATTATTTGTGCCCTGGTCCTATAAGAGCTCTTTGTCACTTCCCACGAGCTTTGTTGTGACAAACACACACACATTCTTATGTTTTAATAAATGTATCGTATAACATTTGAGAGTGCGCTGACCCTGGTGCTAGAGGGGGTACGCAGCTGGAGGTTGAATGTTTGAAGGGTTACGGGGCTATAAAAATTTTGGGAACCACTGGTGTAAAGCACAGTGGTAATAGATTGGTTATTCAACAAACTTTTCGCTGTCTTGAGTGGGTGAAAATAGGTTCCAATCAAAGTATCAACCAAATTGTGTCGAATTGTGATGAGTGTAATTCACCCAGATGAAAAAGATACTATAGTATACTATGGTAGAAATACTATAGTATTCACTGGAGTGTTTTTGTGGATTTTACTGTAGTATTCACTGTAGTGTTTTGAAAAGTTAAGTCTGCAAATGACATAACTGTAGTGTACTGTAGTATTTACAGTTTACTATAGTATAAATACTTACTGTAGAATTTTTGCAAATTGTAGTATGCTGCAGTATTTACTGTATTGTTTTTGAGGAGTGTAGCATCATTTCCATAACCTGTAGGACTGAGGTCTGCATGGATAGGTCAGAGCGTCTGCTCTTTTCTACAAGCTAAGACAACCTCTTATCCCTCTGTCAGTGTGATAAGAGGTTAAGAATCATGCAAGTTGATCATAACAAACCACATTTAAGGGAGAAAGATGTGGGAGTGCAGCCGTGCATGGTCCATTGTTTTGGTCTGTATGCTATTGCTCAAGGTCACATGAACAGATTTTTCACCTAGTCGGCTTGGGGACCTTTCGGGTTACTGGCCCAATGCTGTTAACCACTAGGCTACCTGCTTCCCCTGCTTGCATACCTTATCCTGCTGTTGTCACAGTTCCGCATATCTAGTTTGGAGTCTTCCGGAGAGTAGATGTGCTCTGTGAAAGAGATAACAAACCCACTTCCATGACCTCTCCTCCTGTTATTTCCTTACTATATATGGTTAACACATGCCCACTCATCTGACAGGGCCAGACTAATAGCCTGCCTGTAGCGTGCCTTTCACCTCATTGACCCTCACCCCTATCCGTCCCCTAATCGCCCTCTAGGGAACTACCCACATGGAAAAAATACTATAGAATACTACAGTACTTACTATAGAATTCTATAGTAAACTGCAGTATACTGTAGAATACCAAACTACACTGTAGTATCCCTCGATCATGTGTACTTACTATAGAATGTTGTAGTATACTGTAGAGTACTACAGTAAATACTACAGTGTTATCTGGAGACAAAAACAACTACTAATAAATACTACAGTAATGTCTGAAAAAAATACTACAGACCCCAAAAATACTACACTTTTTAAAATTATAGTAAATACTACAGTATATAGACTATAAATACTACCTCCACCATATCACAGTTTGTGACACCATAAGTAGGAAACCTACATGCCATATTGATTTCCCTACAGGTTATTGAAAATGTGGTCTTTTACTATTTCTCCAGTAGGTTTCCTGAAGGAGAAAGCCTCCACTTCTGTGTCAAAAATGTTTAAAAAAAGACTATAGTATATACTACGATCTGCAAAAACACAATTAATTACTATAGTATAAACTACAGTTTTCTTTTACTACAGTATTTATACTATAGTTAACTATAAATACAGTATACTATAATCTACAAAGACACTACATTAATTACTACAGTTTTCTTTTACTACAGTATTTATACTAGAGTTAACTGTATATCTTTTTTAATTTTTAATTTAAACAGGCAAGTCATTTAAGAACAACTTCTTATTTACAACGACGGCCTTGGAACAGTGGGTTTAACTGCCTTGTTCAGGGGCAGAACGCTCTTGTCAGCTCAGGGATTCGATTTAGCAGCCTTTCGGTTACTGGCCCAACGCTCTAAACACTAGGCTTCCTGCCGCCCCTAAATATACTACAGTCAATACCACAGTAAAGTCAGCAAAAATACCACAGTGAATACTATAGTATTTATACCATGGTATACTATGGTTTTTTTTCTTCTCGTGCAGGTGAAGCATCAGCACTTCAGGATACTCATCAATACAGAGAGCAATAGAGGGCAGGGTTGAAATGAGGAAAGAGGGACATGGGATCAGAACACTTTAGTGTACAGTAAGCACAAAAGTGTTGAAATGTTCACATTGGCGCCTACATACGCAAAACCACTATCACCATCGGTCCAAACCACTATTTAGGGCCCAGCCAAAAGATGCTTTGGTTGAATGACTCAGGCTCTAGATTGACGTTTCGTACTGGGCCTTGCTCAGCAGTACAATATTGACCTGTTCTTCTGCAATTATGTGTCTGTGACCTCCGTAACGTTCAAAGGATCGTTTGTTAATGGCTTTTGCAATGTTCCAATGAATGTTCCGTTGACTATATGTTGTACAGCCGTTGAGGCTTTAACGTGCCTTGGTCGTGGGTGCCAGCCTGAGAAATGTCCTTCTCCTTCAGTCTGGAAATTCCAACGTAATCGCATGAACTGAGCAGATCCCGACTGTGGGATCTGCTCCCGCTCCCCCTCCCTGGCGACGAGGGCGCCAAACTACCCGTCTTTACACGCACCTGGCACCATCATTACGTTTGTTGGATACACCTGGACTCCTTCACGTGGCTGATTGCCCCTGTATATATCTGTCTGTTCCTCGGTGGTGTTCCCTGTGTCCGCGTTAAATGCTTGTCATGTGTTCCTGTCCAGACGCTGTTCCTGTTCCGTTTCATGTCCGTCGGCTATTAAACCTTCACTCCCTGTACCTGCTCCTCATCTCCTGCGTCGATCCTTTTCAGGATCTGAGTGGGAAAGAAGACAGAATCCCAGTGTGACGCCGAGGCTACTTTGAGCAAAGATTAGCTTGTAAGGTAAGGAGAGCTGTTTGCTGTTCTCTGGTAATGTGATGCCAACTTGGCCTTTAGAAAAGGCATTCGCCGGCTCAATAATAGCTAGTGTTGCATGTGTGGGGAGACGTCATCCAATCATCGATCCGTATGAAAGTTCAGGCCTTACTGGATGGAGAGAATCCTGTAACGGGGGGGGTGTGAGTGAAACACTTAGACAAGCCAGAGCCTCCATTTAGTCCCAGGTGCTCTAGGCAGGGTTTAAAGAAACCGAGAACCCTATTGTCAGGCTCATCCAGGTCTCTGGTGGAAAGGTCACCGCTGTGTCGTGATAAAAAGCTAGCCTTTGTGACCCGAACAAAAATAATTCCACCTCCTGAATGAATTAGCACTCACACACACCAGTGCAGCAGGCTCTCTGTGTATGTCTCCACCCTCTAGATCCAGTAGTAATTGCTGTGTCCACAGGCTCCCAGGCACAGCTTTAAATGCTGTTACGTTACGTCTCAGTGAAAGACAATGTTCTGTTTAGTCTAAATAACTAATTGCTAACCGACAACTGGTTCAGATGGGTTTGGCAGTGCACAGACTCGGCCACCACAGACCGGGTGACGTTTGGTGCGTCACACTTTCCACCTGCCCCTGTACCCACACATCCGACGTGTGGCACAGAGAGGGGTTAACGTAAACGCATCACAGGAGCAGAAAGGATATATCCTGCAGGGTAAATGTCCACCCGCCCACCCTTTCTCGTTGGCATCAAGAGAATGATTGGCAGTGGTGAGCTGTTGCGGGGAGATCTTGAACAGATATGGCACAGAGAGAAAGAGAGGGGAACTGAGGTATGGGGAGGGAGAAGAAGAGAGCGAGAGAGACTATTATTGCTATTGAAAAAGGCCACCGTTGGCAGACCTGGCTCTCAAGAGTAGACAGGCTATGTGCACACTGCCCACAGAATGAGGTGTAAAACTGAGCTGCACTTCCTAACCTCCTGCCAAATGGACGACAATATTAGAGACACATATTTCCCTCAGATTACACAGATCCACCAGAGAATTTGAAAACAAAGCCAATTTTGATAAACGTCACCATGAGCCATCGCCTCATAGTAGCCGGCAACATGATGCCACCCTGTTAGTCCTTAATGACCTCTGGCAGCCAGGCTTCTTCGCTAAGAGGTGGAGCAATCGGCTGAAGTCCTGCATATGCTGATCAATGGATGGCTCGGGACTCGTTTGTTAGTTTACTTCCTAACAGGAGGTCCTGACCATCTGGTGGTGTGTTTTGGGGTAGAGATTGATTTGTTGGTCTGGTGGATGATGGGAGTGGTAGATACATTGCTATTTTTACAGAGGTTGTGGTGGGCAGTAATATTTGATATGCGAATATACAGTATATTGTACATACATTACATGCGACTCGTAATAAGACCAAGCGGTTGGCCTATTAAAATGCTTATATGACTCCATAAAGATAATTAGCAATATGCAAGAGACTATGGTTGTGTTACGGTAATAGGCAATAAATAAATGTCTGACAATGGAATTCTAAATACAAGTGTATTTAATTACTCCGTAAAAATGAATGGATTCACATACGAGAGAGAGAGAGAGAGAGAGAGAGAGAGAGAGAGAGAGAGAGAGAGAGAGAGAGAGAGAGAGAGAGAGAGAGAGAGAGAGAGAGAGAGAGAGAGAGAGAGAGAGAGAGAGAGAGAGAGAGAGAGAGAGAGAGAGAGAGAGAGAGAGAGAGAGAGAGAGAGAGAGAGAGAGAGAGAGAGAGAGAGAGAGAGAGAGACCACCACAGCAGTTCAGGAACAAAAAAGGGCTAGAACAATGAAGCTAAGACCCTTAAGTGTCTGAGTTTTCTGGATTCAAAATCTGAGTTGTTGTGCAATAGTATTGGTTTAAAGTTAACCTCCAATCGGGTGTCAGACCTACGTGATGCAACCTCTCCTACCTCAGAGGTGAGACAGTGGGAGATCAACACACAGAGTGCTGAATTCCTTAGAGGCACTTCTTGCATACAGTCCATAAGAGTTGGGCTGCCCTACAAGGTTAAGCATAGAGAGAGGCGTGATGCACTGACATGAACCTTTACAGAACTAATTTCAAAATGTGCATGTACAAAATGTCTCTCTCTCTTGCTGTCTCTCTCTGTGTGTCTCTGTCTCTCTGTCTGTCTGTCTGTCTGTCTGTCTGTCTGTCTGTCTGTCTGTCTGTCTGTCTGTCTGTCTGTCTCTCGCTCTCTGTGTCTGTCTGTCTCTCTCTCTGTCTCTGTCTCTCTGTCTGTCTCTCTCTCTCTCTCTCGCTCTCTGTGTCTGTCTCTCTCTGTCTCTCTCTCTGTCTCTTTCTCTCTGTCTCTTTCTCTCTGTCTGTCTCTCTCTCTCTCTCTGTCTCTCTCTCTCTCCGTGTCTCTGTCTGTGTCTGTCTCTCTCTCTCTCTCTCTCTGTGTCTGTGTCTGTCTCTCTTTCTCTCTCTCTCTCTCTGTGTGTCTCTCTCTGTCTCTCTCTCTGTCTCTGTCTCTCTCTCTCTGTGTCTCTCTTTGTCTCTGTCTCTCTGTCTGTCTGTCTGTGTCTCTGTCTGTGTCTCTCTCTGCATGGGAAACATATGTTAACATTGCCAAAGCAAGTGAAGTAGATAATAAACAAAAGTTAAATAAACATTACACTCACAGAACTCCCGAAAGTATACATACAGTGTTGTAACGATGTGCAAAAAGTACAAAAGGGAAAATAAATAAACATAAACATGGGTTGTATTTACAATGTTGTTTGTTCTTCACTGGTTGCCCTTTTCTTGTGGCAACAGATCACAAATCATGCCTATGTGATGGCACACTGTGGCACACTTCCTTAAGTTTGGATCAGTCACAGGCGTCAGTTATTCTGTCACTGTGTACTCTCTGTTTAGGGCCAAATAGCATTCTAGTTTGCTCTGTATTTTTGTTAATTGACAGATTAGAAATAATAATATTTTTGTTTTCTCATGATTTGGTTGGGTCTAATTGTGTTGCTGTCCTGGGGCTCTGTGGGGTCTGTTTGTATTTGTGAACAGAGCCCCAGGACCAGCTTGCTTAGGGGACTCTTCTCCAGGTTCATCTCTCTGTAGGTGATGGCTTTGTTATGGATGGTTTGGGAATCGATTCCTTTTAGGTGGTTGTAGAATTTTACGTCTCTTTTCTGGATTTTGATAATTAGCAGGTATCGGCCTAATTCTGCTCTGCGTGCATCTTTCTCTCACTCTCTCTGTGCCATATATGTTCAGGATCTTCCTACACCTTCTCACCACTGCCAATCATTATCTTGATGACAATGGGAGGGTGGGCGGATATTTGTTTTCCATTAGCCTCTACCTGTGTGTGTGTGTGTGTGTGTGTGTGTGTGTGTGTGTGTGTGTGTGTGTGTGTGTGTGTGTGTGTGTGTGTGTGTGTGTGCGCGTGTACACAGTCAGGTCCCAAATGATTGGCATCCATGATAAAAGACTGCATGAAATGTATAATGCAATAATGTATACCCATGTTTTTTTTGTACTAATACAATTGCTCTGAAAAAGAGATTTTGATTAACAAGTCATACAAAAAAACATGTAAAAAAGATAGCTGTCAAAATGATTGCCACCCCTGTTTTCAATACTCTGGCAGCATCCCCTTGTAAGGATAAGACCTATTGGAAAACGCATTGGGAGGGACCTTAGAACGGAGTTCTCAAACGTTTTGGGTCTGGGGACGCCTATTGTGATAGTACATTCAGCAGCGACCCCCCCCCCCCCCTCATAATCAGAACACCACTCGAGTGAGTTCAAAATAGCATACAAGGAGTATTACTATTACTTCGTCAGTACATGGCCGGATGAACCAAGTCTCAGGCCCTGGGAAGAAAATGTTGTCTGCAGTTTTCAAGCTCATTTTCCTGATATTCTACACATTTTGTCATGGGGCAGAGAGAGAGAGAAAAACATCTGTTTTTAAAGCTTAAATTACAGTGCATTTTGTTGCCCAGGGTTAAGAACATACATTGTAGATTGAAGGAGATACAGTGCCTTCAGAAAGGATTCACACCCCCATTTCTCCCCCCACATTTTGTTGTGTTACGGCCTGGGGGTTTCGGGGTTTGAGAAGTCAATGAGAGAAGTGAACATTTCTTCCTTTAGTCGTTCATTATCTCCAACACAACCTACATTCGGGTGCCCAATGTCTTAAGTGATTGAACATGTTATTACTCTAACAGTGTGATAGTGACAAACTGACACGTTTTCCTTTTGTTGTTGTTGTTGTCAAAAACGACTTTATATCAAAGGAGTGACTTTTGATTTGACAGCCTGCACATGTGCAGTTCAGCTCTACACTGAGAACAAAAGGTGTTATCTAGAACTAAAAGGTTCTTCGGCTGTCCCCATAGGAGAACCCTTTGAATAACTCTTTTGATTCCAGGTAGAACCCTTTCTGTTCCAGGTAGAACCCTTTTGGGTTCCGTATAGAACCCTCTCCACAGAGGGTTCTACCTGGAATCCAAAATATTTCTACCTGGAACCAAAAAGCGTTCTACCTGGAACCAAAAAAAGGTTATCCTATGGGAATGGCCGAAGAACCCTTTTGGAACCCTTTTTTCTAAGAGTGTAGATGACTGATAAACTCAATGACATGTTGCTACTCATGATCTTAGCTAGCCGACATCGCCCGCAAGTCTGATCGGGGATTTCTATTGGAGAAGCAGTTTTATCTTCAATACCAAAGTTCAAACTTGTACTTTGGCATTACTTTATTGCCTTGTTGCAAACAGGATGCATGGAATAACTAACTCTGTCAGTTAGGTTAGTATTGTGGAGTAACTACCACGTTGTTGATCCATCCTCAATTCTCTCCTATCACAGCCATTCAACTCTGTAACTGTTTTAAAGTCACCATTGGCCTCATGTTGAAATCCATGAGCTTCCTTTCCAGCAACTAAGCTAGGAAGGGCGCCTATATCTTTGTATTGACTGGGTGTATTGATACTCGCTACTCAAGCTAAAGCTCTTCAGAGACCCGTCCCTGCTGTGTGTGACGCAAGACCAGTTCTGTGTTGCAGGCTGGTGTATTTGTTATGGATCCCCATTAGCTGCTGCCTTGGCATCAGCTACTATTCCTGGGGTCTGGCAAAATTAAGGCAGTTATACAATTTTAAAAACATTAGAATACATTCATTACAGAATCCACAACACACTTAAGTGCGTGCCCTCAGGCCCATACTCCACTACCACACATCTACAATGCAAAAGCCATGTGTACGTGTGTGTATAGTGTGTACGTTATCATGCGTTTGTATGCGTGTCTGTTTGTGTTACTTCACAGTCCCCGCTGTTCCATAAGGTGTATTTTTACCTGCTTTTTAAATCTGATTCTACTGCTTGCATCAGTTACCTGATGTGGAATAGAGTTCCATGTAGTCATTGCTCTATGTAGTACTGTGCGCCTCCCATAGTCTGTTCTGGACTTGGGGACTGTGAAGAGACCTATGGTGGCATGTCTTGTGAGGTATGCATGGGTGTCAAAGCTGTGTGATAATATTTTAAACAGACAACTCGGTACCTTCAGCTTGTCAACACCTCTGACTTCCTCACTAATTGTTTTTGTAAATCTCTCTTTCACTTTGAGCCAGGAGAGATTGACATGCATGTCATTAATGTTAGCTCTCCGTGTACCTTACAGCCTTGCTGCCCTGTTCTTAGCCAACTGAAATTTCCCCAAGTCCCTCTTTGTGGCACCTGACAACACGACTGAACAGTAGTCCAGGTGCGACAAAACTAGGGCCTGTAGGACCTGCCTTGTTGATAGTGTTGTTAAAAAGGCAGAGCAGCGCTGTATTATGGACAGACTTCTCTTCATCTTAGCTAGTGTTGTATCAATATGTTTTGACCAGGACAGTTTACAATCCAAGGTTACTCCAAGCAGTTTAGTCACCTCAACTTGCTCAATTTCCACATCATTCATTACGAGATGTAGTTGAGGTTTAGGGTTTAGTGAATGATTAGCCCCAAATACAATGCTTTTAGTTTAGGAAATATTTAGGACTAACTTATTTTTTCCAACCCATTCCGAAACTAACTGCAGCTTTTGTTAAGTGTTGCAGTTATTTCAGTCGCTGTAGTAGCTGACGTGTATAGTGTTGAGTCATCCACATACTCAAAGCCAGTGGCATGTCGTTGGTAAAGATTGAAAAAAGCAAGGGGCCTAAAGAGCTACCCTGGGGAATTCCTGCTTCTACCTGGATTATGTTTGAAAGGCTTCCATTAAAGAACACCCTCTGTGTTCTGTTAGACAAGTAACTCTTTATCCACATTATAGCAGGGGGTGTAAAGTCATAACACAAACGTTTTTCCAGCAGCAGAATATGATCGATAATGTCAAAAGCTGCACTGAAGTCTAACAAGACAGTCCCCACAATAATTTTATCAGCAATTTCTCTCAGCCATTAAGTAATTTGTGTATGTGACGTGCTTGTTGAGTGTCCTTCCGTGTGTGCTGAAAGTCTGTCAATTTGTTTACTGTGAAATAGCATTGTATCGGGTCAAACACAATTTTTTCCAGAAGATTACTAAGGGTTGGTAACAGGCTGAATGGTCAGCTATTTGAGCCAGGGCTTTATTATTCTTGGATAGCGGAATGCCTTTAGCTTCCCTCCAGGCCCGAGGGCACACACTTTCTAGTAGGCTTAAATTGAAGATGTGGCAAATAGGAGTGGCAATATTGTTCGCTATTATCCTCAGTAAATTTCCATCCAGGTTGTCAGACCCCGGTGGCTTATATTTTATTCACCTCTTCTACACTGACAATTATTTTCTTTCAGAATTTGGTCAGATATACATGTATGTGTAGTGTCAGCGTCCCTAAGTTTGTTCATCTTGCCAATGAAAAAGTCATTAAAGTAGTTGACAATTCTAGACGGTTGATACACCGTGGGTTTTGTGATAAATGAGCCAACTGATTCAATGAATGATCGAGCCGCGTTGGCTTTTTTTCCCCAAAATGTTTATTTAAGTTGCTCCAAAGCGTTTTACTCTCATTCTTTATATTGTTTATCTTTGCTTCATAGCATAGTTTATTTTTTATTTAGCTTAGCCACATGATTTCTTAATTTGCAGTACGTTTGCCAATCAGTTGGGCTGCCAGACTTATTTGCCATACCTTTTGCCTCATCCCTCTCAACCATACAATTTTTCAATTCCTCATCAATCCAAGGGGATTTTACAGTCATTTTCGTAATGAGTACACGCTTATTAGTAACTGGAATAAGCAATTTCATAAATGTGTCAAGTGCAGGGTCTGGTTGCTCCTCATTACACACCACAGACCAGCAAATACTCTTTATATCATCAACATATGAATCACTAAAGAAACGTATTGTATGACCTCTTTATACACTATATTGGGCCCAGCCTTTGGAACTTTGGTTTTCCTAGATATGGCTATTATATTGTGATCACTACATCCTATGGATTTGGATACTGCTTTAAAGCAAATTTCTGCAGCATTAGTAAAGATGTGATCAATACACGTTGATGATTTCATTAGACCACCAAGTGCTAACAGTGCTGTTTGTAACTACCCTGGTAGGTTGACTGATAACCTAATCCAGGTTGTAGGCACTGGTTAGAGTTTGACGTTTTTTCTTGAGTGGGCAGCTTGATGAGAGCCAGTCAATATTTAAATCACCCAGAAAATATACTTCTCTGTTAATATCACATACATTATCATGCATTTCACACATATTATCCAGATACTGACTGTTAGCACTTGGTGGTCCATAGCAGCTTCCCACAACAATGGGCTTTAGGTGAGGCAGATGAACCTGTAGCCATATTACTTCAACAGTATTTAACATTAGATCTTCTCTAAGCTTTACAGGAATGTGGTTCTTTATGTAGACCACAACACCGCCCCTGTTTGCATTTCTGTCTTTTTGGTAGATGTTATAACCATGTATTGCTACCACTGTATCATCAACGGTGTTAATCTAAGTGAGTTTCGGAGATAGTCAGAATATGAATGTCATCTGTTGCAAGGTGTGGTAGGTGAAGTGTGGCTGCAATGGGTGAGATTAGGGGAGATTTTATGACAGACGGGGAGTTTCATAGCTCTTAATCTAAATATGCTGCTCAACTGATTGAGAATGTGAAATCTCCCTCCTACTTGTTTCTTTCCCACGCATACTACACCACACACAAACCCATCACTCAATTTCTGTCCTCCTTTTATTCTCCTTTGGCTCGTATCCATTTTCCCAGAGCCTTTTGTTCATCGGTCAAAACCGAGGTTGTTGGCACGGTCTTGTCTGCACCTTTGAAGCACCACAACTTTGAGGATATGTCCCTGTGTTCACCTTTACTGGTGGTTGACTCTAATAAGACGGCCGGATCCTGGTTCAAACTATTGTTTGAGAAGAGGAGGGTGCAGCAGGGCAGTAGACGGTTCATTTGGTCAGAGTGAGGGACAAAGACTGTTAGAGGGTTTAGAAGAGATATGGCATACAGAGAGCGAGCGAGAAAAGATTGCAGGAGAAAGCCAAGTTAGAGGGAATCAGAGGTTAGAGGGAGAGAGCGCAAGATGGCAACTGTTAATTAGGAGCACAGCTGGTTTGTGTCGAGTCCACCGTGGCAACTAGTGGTATAAAGTGATGACCTCACAGTCTTATCCAGGACGCAGCCATCAATCAGATCTGACACTGAATGCCATCACCCGTTTCCCCCGACTCTGAGGGGGGGAAAAGCATGAGCATCTGTTTGGCCACCACCAAGGGCTTCTATTTGATGCTGCACTTTGTTGTGGCTGTAGACTTGTGCAGCCATTTTAACTTTTGTGGGAACTCAACTCTTCACAGGTGGGAGGACATTTTGACAGCATTCAAAACTAAGATTCACCTTGGTGCAAACAAGAGTAGTCCGTGTTTACAGAAATTACTTTGGCGTCATTTTCACAAGTATCGGGTACATTTTCACAAGTCTAAGCACAAATATAAACAGATCATCAAAATGGCTCATGTTCCAAAACTCTAAACACATTTTCAGTTGCCTGAATACAACAAACTATTCCATATCTGCTTTTCAAAATGCAATATTCACTTTACTTTCGATATGATTTTCTTGTAATTCGTTAGCCATACAATTAACTCAATGGTCACTTAAATGGGAAGAGGTCTGTCGATGGTAAGGCGTTGCTCTGCTTTCTTGATATCTCAGTCAACCAGACAGGTCCTACAGGGCCTAGCTTTGTCACACCTGGACAACTGTCCAGTTGGTCAGGTGTGGCAAATAAGGACATATGCAAATTCCAGTTGGTCCAAAACAGAGCAGCACGTATTGCACTTAGATGTACACGGAGGGAAGTGTCAGTAACATGCACGTTAATCTCTCCTGGCTCAAAGTCGATTTAGAGATGTACTGCATCACTAGTGGTCTTTGTGCGAGTTATTGATGTGTTGAAGGTACCGAACTGTCTGTTCAAGCAGTTGGCACACATTTTGGGACACTCATAGGTATCACACAAGACATGTATCCAGAGGTCTCGCCACAGTCCCCGTGTCCAGAGCAGAGGCTGGGACACGCACAGTATTGAATAGAGACATGACTAAATGGAACTCTCTGCCACCCCAGGTAACTCAAGCTAGCTAGCAAAAACCGATAAATGAACACCTTACTTATGGCACAACGGGGACTGTGAAGAGACACACAGACATTTTGTATTGTATTTTGCATTGTATAATGTATGTGAAACATGGTTGAGATACGACTGTAAAATACAATGTGTGATGTTATTTGCGTGTTGCATCCTGATTGGCCATAAAATGCTAAAGAGGGGAATGTAGGGGTTCATGAGGAAAGCATCCACCCTCTATCACGTGGCCTGTAAATGTGAAGCAACGTCAAGTAATAGCAATACATTTGCCTCCGTAGAGATGCACCGTGAGTAGTTATCTTACTCACGTACAGACAAGATTTACACGCCACAATACACAATTACAATACAGCTGGAAGATGTATGATTGCCATCCCCATGAGCGTACCACCCTGCTTCTGACCATGGATGAGGCATGCAATGACATCAATCCAGACCGATTGTATGTCAGGCTTGGATTCATGCCATGCCAAATGTTTTTTTCCCAAGGTGCACTAGTATTGACGGCATGCGATTTCGATGAGAACCTATGGCCAAATGCTCAAGACAGGCTTGATGCAAACTAGTGCCTGCTAAACATTGTTCATTTCATTTGTTTCATTTCATTACATTGTGAAAGATGTCTTCAATGATCACACCTTTTGATCACACACGGGATAGAAATGGAAATTTGATGCTCAGTCAATTTTGAAAGTGTTTTGTGAATTGTTAAACATGTAGCTTGTGTTTTTTTGCTCTTGGATTAACTGGTTGTTAAAATAACTAAATTAAGAAGATATCGTGGTGTTTGATTAAACCAATGAATGTACTCATTATAGTTCACGGTAAACATATATTTTGAATCAATGGTTGTGTGGTGAAAGATGTCTACAAACATAATTAACGCACAATGAAAGGTTTTGAATGTAAGACTGGCTGCTATGTTTGAAGAATTTTTTTTTTTGACCTAATAAATTTGACATCAGTTTATGTTGGAAGGTTAAAATAAAATCAATAATGGATGTGGCTGTAAATTCTAATCATCATTTTCCATCAGCCAGGGTGCTTCAATTGGACGAAGTGGAACGAGTCCCTCTGTGTGCTCCCATTTGAAAATATAGTGTATTCCACTCATTATCTGAATTTCCTAGATACACTGTAAGCTGATACATTATCACCTGTCTCTCTGCTCAAAATGCATCAGCTGACAAGTCACATAAGAAAGGGTGTACTATGTTGCATTGGGCAGAAATGGCTTACAACACTGTACTATATTTTTCCACTAGACAACTGCTTTACAATACCAATATTTCTGTTGATTTCGCCCACATACAGTGCATTCGGAAAGTATTCAGACTCCTTGACTTTGCCCATATTTTGTTATGTTTCAGCCTTATTCTAAAATGGATACCATTTTTGTTTTTCTCATCAATTTACACACAATACCCCATAATGAAAAAAGCAAAGACAGGTTTAGAAAATGCAACTGAAATGTCACATTTGCATAAGCATTCAAGACCCTTTACTCAGTACTTTGTTGAAACACCTAGGGCAGCAATTACAGCCTGGAGTCTTTCAGGGTATGAGGCTACAAGCTTGGCACACCTGTATTTGGGGAGTTTCTCCCATTCTTCTCTGCAGATCCTCTTAAGCTCTGGCAGGTTGGATGGGGAGCGTTGCTTCACAGATATTTTCAGGTTTCTCCAGATATGTTCAATTGGGTTCAAATCCGGCCTCTGGCTGGGCCACTGAAGGACATTCAGAGACTTGTCCTGAAGCCACTCCTGCCTTGTCTTGGCTGTGTGCTTAGGATAGTTGTCCTGTTGGAAGGTGAACCTTTGCCCCAGTCTGAGCTCTGTCAGAGTGACCAACGGGTTCTTGGTCACCTTCTTGTCCAAGGCCCTTCTCCCCTAATTGCTCAATTTGGCCGGGCGGCCAGCTCTAGGAAGCATCTTGGTCGTTCCAAACTTCTTCCATTTAAGAATGATGGAGGCCACTCTGTTTTTGGGGACCTTCAATGCTGCAGAAATATTTTGGTACCCTTCCCCAGAGCTGTGCCTTGACACAATCCTGTCATGGAGCTCTACAGACAATTTATTTGCCATCATGGCTTGGTTTTTGCTCTGACATGCACTGTCAACTGTGGGACCTTATATTGACAGGCGTGTGCCTTTCCAAATCATATCCAATCAATTGAATTTACCACAGGTGAACTCTAATCAAGTTGTAGAAACAGCTCAAGGATGATCAATGGAAACAGGATGTACCTGAGCTCAATTTCGAGTTTCATAGCAAAGGGTCTGAATGCTTATGTAAATAAGGTATTTTCTTTTTTTTTCTAATACATTTGCAACATTTCTAAAAACCTGTTTTGCTTTTTCATTATGGGGTATTGTGTGTAGATTGATGAGGGGAAAAAATTATGTAATCCATTTTAGAACAAGGCTAAGGCCACAAAATGTGGAAAAAAATCAAAGGTCTGAATATTTTCCGACTGCACTGTATGTACTGTGTAAGGATAATGAGACTGTAAGACTGACATACTTCTCAACATGCTCACAACCTGCCATTGGCTCAAACTTCTTCTTTTTTTTATTACATGTGAAATTATAGTCAAATACTGTATAGAAAAGTATATTTACCATCTACTTTCTATTCAGCAATTCAAAAATAACAGTTTTGAAATGTGTCTTGTCATTAAAAAAAAAATTATATAATGGAAGTTAAAATGACTAAATCGTGAGCCTATCATTATCTGATTTATTGGTGTCTAAACTAAAGGTGCTCATGGTATTTCACAGAAAACTTTGAATGACTGAATGACTGAATGATTGAATGACTGAATGACTGAATGACTGACGGGTGAAAGATGTGTGAACCCCTAATGAATGCACAATCAAAGGTTCTGAACATAAGATTGGGGACCATTACAAGTGTTATTAGTTCAGAGTTTTGACTCTTAGTTTTGAAAATATATCACTTAACATCTGAAAAAATGTGCCAAAGTGATACAAGAAAAACTGCAAGAAAGCAGAGTTAAAATTGCTAATACTGTATGTAACGACCAAATCAGAATGAATGTGTCCCTTATTACAAACGATTTGGTTTCTATTACAAATATTGATTAAGCAGCTGAAGAACACAGTTGTTCAACATGGTTGTGTCAATATTGCAGAGAAAAGCCCTATGACAGGATTTAGAGGTGTCGGTGTAGAACAATGGGCCACGTGTATGAGGCGTTGGTTCACCCTCCTTATCCCAGGACATGATCTAATGAAGTCTGCCAATACACACATTGAAGTGAAATACTGCACACACACATTAGGACAAACCCTATATCTAACCCAGGAGTCATGTGACTAAATCACCCGAACTGCTGTTATAAAGCAGCATGCAAGAATGTCTGATATACATAACTTCTGGGTTTTGAGTTGACTGCACTGTAGACCCTGTTGCAGTTAGCTTCTTTTTTTTTTACTGTGAGTTATTGCGATCTTTTCTCTGTTAGGAAAAAATCCAAGTTTTTTGAATAATTGGCGAAAGTTTTGTGGATTCCTTGGATTCGCCTTACACCCTTTTAAAGGGAAATGGGAATTCCAACAGTCGGAGTCATAATGATTCACCATGTGAAGAGTTTATTTGCGAAACGCAATTTAAAAAAAGAATACATGTCACATTTATTTATTTTTTTCATCAGAAATGTTTGCTAATGGGTACCTTCATGTGTGGAAAAATATTACTGTTAATATTACTGATTTTTTTAAATATATATTTTACCTGGAATGGAATGTACGTATCCTGTACATTTGACTGTGAAATGAGGTAGCTAGGTGAGAATATCTTAAGATGAATGCACCTACTGTAAGTCACTCTGGATAAGAGCATCTGCTAAATGACTAAAATGTCAAATGTAAATGTAATATTGATGTCACAAATGTATAATCTGTCAATTTCTTTATAAAAAATGTAGTTATGTTACATTTGACTGTGTAAAGCCAAGCAGTACTACTTATATATATATATATATCTGCCTCACTTGCAGAAAAATAAGTACATTGCTTGGCTTTACACAGTCAAATGTAACATAACTACACATATATATATATATATATATATGATTATTTGTCTCTCTGAAAGGGAAAGATTTGAAACAAATGCATGTCTGTCATTGAACAACCCCATGCCACGATTAGATAGTGAAAAACTAACAAATCCCTTTCATAATTTCTTTAAACAATAGAAGCTAATTTACCAACATTTCTGAAAATGGATATATAGTGTTTTTGAATGAAACTTTTCATATCCTATTGGAATATCGAGTCAAATCCCTCCATCAGACACACTTACACCCTTGTTAAAAAGACATGGGAATTCCAACAGTCAAGCAGTCATAATAATGATTCACCATGGCGTGTCCTATTGGAATATTAAATGAAATTCCCCAGTTACAAATACTATGTCATTTCTGAGTTCACGGTCAGGTTTGAAGTTTCCCTGCAGTTTATCAAATAAGTGTACCGTTAAAACATGATCCTACATTGTAAAAGCAGCAGGCAATATTGTGTCCTTTGTTTTCATCTCTTACATTGTACATTCAGATTTATTCACAGGCTGTTTAGGGAGCATTTTTCTCTAATGAAATCTCTGTTTATTAAATATCTCTCGGATCATTCTAGAAGTCTCGGTTCCTGCGGAGAACACATGTTCCGCCAGGCAGAACGCTCAGAGCTAGAGAATGCGGACAGCGGGGACTGCACCATTTCTAATAATTGAAACCATGCATCCAGGAACCCCATCTCGGGAATCTGTGGCTTTGTGTTTTAGTGACCACTGACCCATAGTTAGGGTTACTGCTACACTCCAGCTAAAAGCCCTCTCACCCCCTTACATATCTCTTTACAGGCCTTGCCAAAACTGCTACTATGTGCCCCCTGCACCTAAAAGTGCCAAGGTGAGCATCAATCTGTCCCCCTGAAAGTCAACTTATTTTAACGTTGCTAAATACATAGCAATACACAAATCTATAGCAATAAACAACCAAGCATAGTTGCTCTAACATGGGACTGTTGGTTTCAACCTAAATCCCTTCAGGGATGTGTGTGGCTGCAGCTGTATTGTATTTAAAGGGAAGGTTTAGTGACACCATCAGTAATATAGAGGTCCAGAGTTTAATGGGTGGGCATTGCAGAGGACATGTCCCTGAAGTGGGAATTGAGAGAGTTCGTTGGAGTTCTCAACAATTCCTTTCATAGCCACCCACACAGGGCATACACACTGGATGGATCCACGTTGGATCTGTGCCCAGCGGGATGTCGTCTATGTGACGGATGGAGACTGTGATCAGGTTTTGTTCGTGTGTACCTACTGTGTGTTAATCAGTAACTGTGTTTGGATCACACTTTATGTCCCTGATCAATCACCTCAGGTGTCCGCTGTGTCAAATCAAATCACATGTTGTATTGGTCGCATGCACAGGGTTAGCAGATGTTATTGCGAGTGTAGCGAAATGCTTATAAAAAAAAAAATTTAAACACAGAAAGAAAAAAAAAATACTGCAGTTTCCTAAGGATGACTTCAAGCAAAGTGGCGCCATCTTGCACTTATAGGTCATATTTCATAGAAATATGTGCATGTGCGTGTGTGTGTGAAGGAGGAAAGTTATAGGTCTGTGTGTTTTTGTTTCAGTGTGTGACCGTCAGTGTGTGTATCGTTCTGGTCCACACTCCCCCCGGTGCCCTCTATCTGTCGTCATTATACGGTGTGTGTGTGTGTGTGTGAGAGTTCACCTGATATGCCCCAGTACTCCAGCACAGCACCTGTGTGCTGCCAGCTCCACCCAGCCGACAAGCCTTGCACTAGGCTTGGCTTGTGCAATCAAGAAGGGCTCATAGGAGCAGGAGCCTGTCTCTCCTGTTTCTCCTGTTTCTGTCGTGTGAGGCAACTTTTGACTGGTACTGTACGGTGCAAGCACACCCCCCTGGACAGGACGCTAGTCTATCACATGACCTTACCCCCACACTGTCTCTTTTAAAGTAACTGTCCAGGGTTTCCATATTTCTATGTCATATGACCTATAAGTGAAATAGTTTTCCTTCCACAAAATGGTAGTTAAAACGTTTTACTGCAGTGGGTTAAATCAGGGTCACACAGTGTTTTTTTGGTAGTCTTCAACAACTCTACTTTGAAACAAAAGTACACACCTCATGGTTATGGGCTTAAAAAAGAAGATGCCTGTACCAGGCCAGATAAAGAGTTGAAATGTATTACACTTTGAGTTTGCATCCCAATATTACACTTTATGTACATCACAGAAGACTGATATATATTTAACTTTTGACATAGAAACACCAGATTTTCTTGAAATAATGTTGATTAATTATGACAAATATTAATAACATTCCACCTATGAGGCCACTGGAGTTGGATTTGGTCTTTTGGCAGCAGGACTATGCATGTTAAAAGCAGCATTTCTGTGTTGGATGGTGTGAGCTTACCCCAACAACAGAATGAGGTGTGCGTATACCGGTCATTAAAAATACTCAAGTGAGTAGACCGCTGATTGGCCAGCTCATCCTCCTCAGAAGTTTGACATCATGAGGAAATCATTTTTTCTCTCTACAATTTATGCTTTGACAACATACAAGGTCAACAACAGGTCAACAACATTATTTGAGAATAAGTTAACAGAATATAAACATTGTGCCAATAAAGTCATGAGTTTAGTTAGCCCCATCTGGATTAAAGAAACTGCCCACTGGGCAGACACTGGTTGAATCAACGTTGTTTCAATGTCTTCTCAATTACATGACTTTCAACTAACAGTGGAAACTCGTTGAATTGACATCTGTGCCAAGTGGGTGGAAGCGTTCCTCCCTTTTACCGGATGAAATTCTGACTTGATTTTCTTTGAATATAGAGTACACATACTGTATAAGACATTAGTCAAGTAGATATGACCATGAAACCAAATACAGTATATCCCGGAAGTAGAAGCAGTCTACCACATATGGTTCTTTTTCATGCTCTCTCCCTAGTCAACGCGCCCTGCCAAATTATTGAGTCGATCATGTATTCTGCATACCACAACAAATGGCCTGCCAAACCCTGAAGCCTTGCTCTGTCTGTTTCTCTCTCACTCGTCCTTTCACTCTTCATAGGTTTTTTTTTTTTGTTGTTGTTTACTGTCTCTAATTTGAGCGAACATGTGAAACGGCTGTAAAGTTTACTCATCAATTAGTTGTAGGGAAAACTCTCTGACGACCAGCCCAATGCCAACAACTCTAGCGCATGTTTTGGAGCAGCCCTGTCACTGAGGCTGTCAGTGGGTGGCTGTTGCAGTTGCTATACTGAAGAGGCCTAAAGATAACCCTGGTTCGTGTTCAGTAGGGAGAAAACGTTTGGGGACTGCGTGAAACGGGGACATGTTACCGAAACTACTCAAATAAGACTCAAACCATTTTCATTTCCTGTTGCAGAGCATTTCAAAACATTTTGCTATGGTGTGTCCTACTTCACACGCCCCTGTATTACCCCAGGTTTGTAGTAGTGTGTTGAGGTTATGTGCAGGAAGGTCGTTTGGTGTGTTCTGGAAGCCATATTCGTCACAGAGAATCCTAACGAGAGTCTACATGTCAGGGCTTGTGAAGTGGCTACAGTGACAGCTCGTGCTGTCTCTGTGGTGTAACATAAACCCATCGCATGCTACCTGCCTCTCTCACGTGCCAACAGTTTTAATAGTAAAAGACATGTACCTGCGAGGTAATCACAGGTGTACATCAGAGTGACAGTCAGAAATCCTCACCACAGGGTTTACTATCTTTAGAGATTCTATGCTACAGAGGAAGGGACTCTGGGGAAAGGTCTAGTGTTCCTCTGTGGCCCTACAAACATTCTGCTATTTCTGCTATTTCCTGCCAGGTTTCTTCTGGTCTAATTTGGGCACAAAACGGGAGAAAGCATTTTCAGTCACAAAACAAATATGAGCGTTTTTATTGGACAAGCTTCCTCCGAGTGTTACATTTTTTGAAATCCCGTTTTGCCCTCTGTTGAGGGTGTCCTGGTCACTCCTGGTCTGTTCTTGTCCCTTCCGTTCTCTGTCTGTCGGTCCCAGTCCCACCATGTATAGCTGGAGAAGATGGGCTATGATCTCTGCCCCATTTCCCTCATCCTCTGTCACTCAGTCACACATCCTTCCTTCTGGATGTGATTTGTGCCTCCTCGTTCTCCAATTATCGTCGTCCCGTGAGTGAAGGAGTCTTTCAGGAAAACAATAGACACCGGTTCTTAGGAAGTTGCTCTGATCATCAGATCTGTGTGTGTGTGGGGGGGGGGGGGGATCCAACGGTAAACGCCCACTCAGCCTATTGCTGAAACCTTCTATTGGCATTGCAACATGGCTAGATGTGCTTTCAGCCTATATAGTCGTCTTCTTTCGCCGTCTGAGAGTGGGGACTCCAGCACAGTGACACAGTGACTACAGTTTGACTTCCTCTTTAATGTGGCCTCTATTAGCAGGTTCTGGGCTGGCTGCTACACAGCAAATGCAGCACTTTTCAGTCTCTATTCGTCTGTTTTATGGGTCAGACGGTGTTTGTGCTGTGTATCGGGCCACATGCTGCTTCAGGTGAACAGTCTTTAAAAAAAATTTTTTTTTTCTTTTTTACAACACCTGCCCTCAGTTCCCCTTATTGGTAACGAAAGAGGACTTGGTACCGGAACAGGAGCTTTCTGGCTTTCTGAAGGGGAGAGTGCAAGCAGACCGAGGTGCAAAGTGAGAGAGAACGTGGGAGTGGGAGGAGAGGAGAGAGGGTTGAGCTTATGAGGGGAGATCATGATAATGGCAACAATGGAAAAACAGGAGATGACAAGAGAGGATGGAGAGACTTGTAAGGAGGGGAGAGATGGGGAATGAAACAGAGTGCGGGAGGGTGGATGAGGGGAGAAGAAAGAGAGCGGGACCTGAAAGAAGAGGACCACAATTAGAGAGGGGTTAGTCTGAGCGGATGGAAAGATGTCAAAGCCAAGCTGCCACACCACTCCTTAACCTCTTCAGTCGACCCTCTACTTTTTTGAACATTTTGTTAAAAATCGCGCAACATTTCAGCGCCCTGCTACTCATGCCAGGAATATAGTACATTCATATGGTTAGAATGTGTGGATAGGAAACCCTCGGACGTTTTTAAAACTGGTTAAATCACGACTGTGGCTATTACATAACGTGCGTTACATCGGAAAGCGCAGGAAAACCTGATCACAGAAAATGGAAATAAATATCCTTGCGCCACTTCCAGCAATTGTTAACAGTGAGCCGAATTAGATAAGACCGAGCATTCAACTCCCACAGCATCCCCATGTTGTCTAGAGTCTTGTGAATTGAATCATCTTTGATTCTTGGTTGAACCGAAACAGGGGCACCGCTTACCTCCGGTCTCCGCCCAGATCATTCCGGAAGAGCTCTCTCCTGAAATTTTTTCCAAGACGACAGCTAATGATATTTACATCGCCTACGGATGATTTTTATCGCTTATTAACGTTTACTAATACCTAAAGTAGCATTACAAACGTATTTCGAAGTGTTTTGTGAAAGTTTATCGTCTACTTTTTGAATTTAAAAAAATTACGTTACGTTGTGAAATCGCTGTTTTTTTCGTTTATCACACAGTCTACATATAACGATATCTTGGCTTTATATGGCCCGATTTAATCGAAATAAAGACCCAATAGTGTTTATGGGACATCTAGGAGTGCCAACAAAGAAGATGGTGAAAGGTAATGACTGTTTTCTATTTTATTGTGCGGTTTGTGTAACGCCGAAATGCTAATTATTTTGTTTACGTCCCCTGCTGTGCTTTTCTGTTGTAGTGTATTGGTGCATGCTATCAGATAATAGCTTCTCATGCTGTCGCCAAAAAGCATTTTAAAAATCGGACTTGTTGCCTGGATTCACAACGAGTGTAGCTTTAATTTGATACCCTGCATGTGTATTTTAATGAACTTTTGAGTTTTAACTAATACTATTAGCATTTAGCGTAGCGCATTTGCATTTCCAGAGCTCTAGTTGGGACGCAAGCGTCCCAAGTAGAGGCAAGAGGTTAACTCACTGAGTGTGAGGTCACGTCCGTGTGCGGCTGTGTGTGTCCGTGTGTAAGTGTGAGTGCGGATGCGTGCAAACAAGTTCTCAGGGCTCGAAAAACAAGACTTAAGTAGATGTTTTAAAAGACATTGTGGTGGGACAAAACATGTGTGTGTGTGTGAAGTCAGTGACAGTGTCATATTTCCTGGCACACATCTGTTCTTTGTTACTTCAGTAGTTAGAAAGACTGCGTAACAATGATTAACATACAAGGGTAATTATGAGATAATGATCAACAACACGCAGATAGTTGCTAAGAAAAGCACAGGATGACAATGGAGCTCGATTGCTGGGGTGAGGCATCACCATTTGAGGATGAGCTGAAGGAGAACGCTCTCCCTCCCTCTTTCTGAAGTTGCCCTCTGACAGAGGAGATATCAACCTTGTGTTAGCTCTGGTCTGCGATGCCCAGTATCTCTTATGGTTGCCAGGCTCGGTATGAGTTATGAACAGACCACAGGCCCTGATGGGCTGTGTCTCATGGTGCCTGCCTGGTCAACATTGTGCTTGCCTCTAGAACTGATGCACCCCTCCTCAGAGCATAATACTCTTTCCAGTAAGGGTACATTAGAGGCTTTAAACAACCGCTTGAACAGGTCACCTATGTATCGTGTAGTTGGATACTTTGATAAAAGCTTTGTTTCCTTGCCGGCGCGTACGCAGCAGGTCCAGACACCGCCTGGGGATTGAGCCTTCCGGGTAAATAACTCTCCTATTGTTACCAGTCAATACACAGAAGCCTGCTGAGCACTTGTACAGTCTTAATGGCTGCATTGAAGTCTCTCTGTAGCCTTTTTGGGCTTTCTTAGTACGCACGCACACACACACACACACACACACACACAATGATTCCCCAGACAGATGACAAAAGGATTGTGTGGACTGGTTCTAATTTTGTTGGACAGATGGAAGATATTGACCGAGTGATTCCACAGATAGAATTCCCACGCGCACGCAGACGGCACACGCACATTGTCTGAGAGCTAGACATCTAGACGTTTTTTCTCCATAATGGTTTGGCTGTGGGGAATAGGGTTCAAATGGGTGTTGATCATACAAAGTCCAGCTACCTTACACACACACACACACCGTTTTCTCAGTGCTAAGTAGATTATAAAACTCTCAGGCAATTGGGCTTCCTAGAGTAGGGTATAGAAAGACCTCCATGGACCACCATAGATTAACGTTCACTGTACAGGAATGACTCCCCTGGATGAGTCCAAGTCTCCGGGCTTGGGGGGGCGCCTGCATTGACGCAAAAGTTAGCCCTTGTTTGTGACCTTTCATGGCGGCAGGTAGCCTAGTGGTTAGAGTGTTGGGCCAGCACGAAACAAATACTATAGTATACCATGGTATAAATACTATAGTTTTCACTGTAGTGTATTTAGGGGCGGCAGGAAGCCTTGTGGTTAGAGCATTGGGCAAGTAACCGAAAGGCTGCTAAATCGAATCCCTGAACTGACAAGATAAATATCTGTTGTTCTGCCCCTGAACAAGGCAGTTAACCCACTGTTCCTAGGCCGTCATTGTAAATAAGAATTTGTTCTTAATTGACTTGCCTAGTTAAATAAAGGTTAAATAAATGAAATTCAGCCTGTGTTCAGAGGATGGACTGTAGTGTTCAGAGGATGGACTGTAGTGTTCAGAGGATGGACTGTAGTGTTCAGAGGATGGACTGTAGTGTTCAGAGGATGGACTGTAGTGTTCAGAGGATGGACTGTAGTGTTCAGAGGATGGACTGTAGTGTTCAGAGGATGGACTGTAGTGTTCAGAGGATGGACTGTAATAACAGGCTGAGGGAAGGAGGATGAAAACACAGGAAAGTTACTTTGTGTTCTCATTCTCAGGAACAACTGAAGTCATTATTGGACTGCGAACTAACACCGTATCATCAAGACTCTTGTTCACAGAAAGATGTATGAGAACAGGAAGTGGTACTCTACGTGGTTGTTTTCACATGGAGTTGCATGTCAAACAAAAAGTAAGAATGATGCGGTCTCTCGCTCTCTCTCGCTCTCTGGGATTCACTGCTTTGCTATCTCTGGGGTGTGCAGACGCAGAACTTTATCCTCCCATTGAAACAGGATCTGAGGGGAAGGAGAGTAACGGTCCTCCAGGAGCTAAGATGGAGACTAATAGGCTGCTATGGACGTCCATTATGGGGCCTATTTCCTGATAGCAAAGACCAGCACCAAATGGCCTATAATGTATCCATGCCTCTCTGATCCGCACCCGCACAGACAGACTGTACCCAGGTAGATACACCCTTAGGTGT
Source organism: Oncorhynchus nerka (assembly GCF_034236695.1). Taxonomy (NCBI): domain Eukaryota; kingdom Metazoa; phylum Chordata; class Actinopteri; order Salmoniformes; family Salmonidae; genus Oncorhynchus; species Oncorhynchus nerka. The sequence continues at coordinate 56,431,240 of NC_088409.1, read as the reverse complement.
GCGCGTGTGTGTTTTATTATTCTTGTATATGCCTTTTCCTACTGATGGATTGTCCCCCCCCCAGACTGCCCTGCTGCTGCAGCCTGTCACAGAGCCTTATAAACCACACACATTCATCGGTATGGAGCATGTTTAACCAGCGGCTGATGCCTCACATCTATACTGCGTTCTAAACCCACACTCGGTGGCAGCGCCCGTGATTTGTGTCTCTTTTAAAGGATACCAGGTCTGCCCAGAGAGCCATATGTGGCTGGGTGGCAAGGAGAAGGTGGTAGTTGAAGCAGTGTTGTTTTTGAGACGCTTTAGCAGCGCGTAACAACAAACATCATATTAAGCTTTCTTTCACAGTACACATCCAAATCACATTTCCTGCGTTTTGTTTTCTTTTTGATGTTTCTTTTGCTGTCTGTTCTTCTTTGTGTGTTTCCTAGGTTTGTGCCTTGAATGTATAATTGCTTGGTCTTACAACGCAGGGCTCCTTTAAAAAAAAAAGAGACCTCAGTGGGACTCCCCTACCTAAATAAAGGTTACAAATAAATCCAAATGTGAGTTGACAATCACTAGGTGTGTGTCAGTGTGCCTGATGTGTGACATCCCACCCAGACACTGTCACCATAAAACTGTTTTTTATTGATTTATTATGTATTCATCTATCACTGTTAAACAGGCTCCTAGTTTGTAACCATCATTCTTAGAGGCCTTGTAATGCCAACAATGGAGAGGCTGTAATATATTAGTCTGGCTGTCACCAGCTCTCGAAGTCACGGCTCACTGAGTAGTCACCAAGGTCGTGCGTCTGCCCGGGTAGTAATATATGACATGTAGCAGACCCTTTTATCCTAAGTGACTTTACAGTCCTGCGTGCATATATACACTGCTCAAAAAAATAAAGGGAACACTTAAACAACACAATGTAACTCAAAGTCAATCACACTTCTGTGAAATCAAACTGTCCACTTAGGAAGCAACAATGATTGACAATAAATTTCACATGCTGTTGTGCAAATGGAATAGACAACAGGTATAGGCAATTAGCAAGACACCCCCAATAAAGGAGTGGTTCTGCAGGTGATAACCACAGACCACTTCTCAGTTCCTATGCTTCCTGGCTGATGTTTTGGTCACTTTTGAATGCTGGCGGTGCTTTCACTCTAGTGGTAGCATGAGACGGAGTCTACAACCCACACAAGTGGCTCAGGTAGTACAGCTCATCCAGGATGGCACATCAATGCGAGCTGTGGCAAGAAGGTTTGCTGTGTCTGTCAGCGTAGTGTCCAGAGCATGGAGGCGCTACCAGGAGACAGGCCGGTGCATCAGGAGACGTGGAGGAGGCCGTAGGAGGGCAACAACCCAGCAGCAGGCCAGCTACCTCCGCCTTTGTGCAAGGAGGAGCACTGCCAGAGCCCTGCAAAATGACCTCCAGCAGGCCACAAATGTGCATGTGTCTGCTCAAATGGTCAGAAACAGACTCCATGAGGGTGGTATGAGGGCCCGACGTCCACAGCTGGGGGTTGGGCTTACAGCCCAACACCGTGCAGGACGTTTGGCATTTGCCAGAGAACACCAAGATTGGCAAATTCGCCACTGGCGCCCTATGCTCTTCACAGATGAAAGCAGGTTCACACTGAGCACATGTGACAGACGTGACAGAGTCTGGAGACGCCATGGAGAAGGTTCTGCTGTCTGAAACATCCTCCAGCATGACCGGTTTGGCGGTGGGTCAGTCATGGTGTGGGGTGGCATTTCTTTGGGGGGCCGCACAGCCCTCCATGTGCTCGCCAGAGGTGGCCTGACTGCCATTAGGTACCGAGATGAGATACTCAGACCCCTTGTGAGACCATATGCTGGTGCGGTTGGCCCTGGGTTCCTCCTAATGCAAGACAATGCTAGACCTCATGTGGCTGGAGTGTGTCAGCAGTTCCTGCAAGAGGAAGGCATTGATGCTATGGACTGGCCCGCCCGTTCCCCAGACCTGAATCCAATTGAGCACATCTGGGACATCATGTCTCGCTCCATCCACCAATGCCACTTTGCACCACAGACTGTCTAGGAGTTGGCGGATGCTTTAGTCCAGGTCTGGGAGGAGATCCCTCAGGAGACCATCCGCCACCTCATCAGGAGCATACCCAGGCGTTGTAGGGAGGTCATACAGGCACGTGGAGGCCACACACACTACTGAGCCTCATTTTGACTAGTTTTAAGGACATTACATCAAAGTTGGATCAGCCTGTAGTGTGGTTTTACACTTTAATTTTGAGTGTGATTCCAAATCCAGACCTCCATGGGTTGATAAATTTGATTTCCATTGATCATTTTTGTTTGATTTTGTTGTCAGCACATTCAACTATGTAAAGAAAAAAGTATTTAATAAGAATATTTCATTCATTCAGATCTAGGATGTGTTATTTTAGTGTTCCCTTTATTTCTTTGAGTAGTGTATACATATATATATATCTTTTTACATATGGGTGGTCCCGGGAATAAAACCTACTATCCTGGCCTAGCACCGTGCCATGCTCTACCAACTGAACTACAGAGGACCACAATTGTCAGCCTGTACAGTATAGGGCCTCTTAACTTCTCTACTGCCTTGGGAGATATGTGTCTGACCCTTAACCTTACTGCCGCTGTTCAGACTCAGAGAACAGCCCATATAACATATACCTCCTCTAACTCAGCCTGGGGCTACAGTAATGGCAGTAATGGTAGATTTACTTCACTATCCCTCAGCGTGCTCCAATGGATGACACATATTTCACCCCTACAGTAGGCCGGCCACCCTTTCACTGTGAATGAATAAATGACAGTGCAGCCCAGAACCAAGCCATGGGACCAGCAATTGAATCAGGGAAAACCTGCTGCATTTATAATTGATCCTCCACTCCCATGAATGTAATGCATTACATGAGCTGTGGTCCCATGTAGCCATCGTTAGTCCTTAAATTGGGAATCTTTCCTGCAACAGTGAGGTTTGTCAGCTTTGAAGAGGAAATAAGGGTCCTTGTGAGAGGGAAGAGAGGCTATGCTCTCTGTGTGTGTGTGTGTGTGTGTGTGTGTGTGTGTGTGTGTGTGTGTGTGTGTGTCTGTGTGTGTGCATGCCTGTGTGCGCGTTGGTTCTTCTATCCTTGTTGGGACCTAAAATCCCCAACGGTCCCCACAAGGATAGTAAAATAGAAAGGCTATTTTAAGCTTATGTGTTAGGTTTAGGGTAAGGTCTACAATTCGGTTTAGGGTAAAGGGTGAGTGGGTAGGTTTAGGGTCTGGGTTAGGTTTAGGGTATGGGTTAGTGGTTAGGGATTGGGTTAGTGGTTAGGTTTAGGGTCTGGGTTAGGGAATGGGTTAGGTTTAGGGTCTGGGTTAGGGTATGGGTTAGTGGTTAGGTTTAGGGCCTGGGTTAGTGGTTAGGATTAGGGCCTGGGTTAGGGTATGGGTTAGTGGTTAGGTTTAGGGTCTGGGTTAGGGAATGGGTTAGTGGTTAGGTTTAGGGCCTGGGTTAGGGTAAGGGTTAGGTTTAGGGCCTGGGTTAGGGATTAGGTTTAGGGTCTGTGTTAGGGTATGGGTTAGTGTTAGGTTTAGGACTAAGGGTTAGGGAAAATAGGATTTTGAATGGAAATACATTTTTGGTCCCCACAAGGATAGAAAAACATAACGTGTGTGTGTGTGTGTGTGTGTGTGTGTGTGTGTGTGTGTGTGTGTGTGTGTGTGTGACAAGTGACTCTTTCGCTAAAGTCATTTTGTGCAATTTGGGGATTCCCTTCCCTCCAAAAGGCATTACTACATTTCTACAGAAACATCAGTTAATTTTGTCATGTGTCTGTAGTAGAGGTCGACCGATTATGATTTTTCAACGCCGATACCGATTATTGGAGGACCAAAAAAGCCGATACAGATTAATCGGCCGATTTAAAAAATATATATATATATTTGTAATAATGACAATTACAACAATACTCAATTAACACTTATTTTAACTTAAAATAATACATCAATAAAATCCATTTAGCCTCAAGTAGATAATGAAACATGTTCAATTTGGTTTAAATAATGCAAAAACAAAGTGTTGGAGAAGAACGTAAAAGTGCAATATGTGCTATGTAAGAAAGCTAAGGTTTCAGTTCCTTGCTCAGAACATGAGAACATATGAAAGCTGGTGGTTCCTTTTAACATGAGTCTTCAATATTCCCAGGTAAGAAGTTTTAGGTTGTAGTTATTATAGGACTATTTCCCTCTATACCATCTATACCATGTATTTCATTAACCTTTGACTAGTGGATGTTCTTATAGGCACTTTAGTATTGCCAGTGTAACAGTATAGTTTCCGTCCCTCTCCTCGCTCCTCCCTGGACTCGAACCAGCAATACAAAGACAACAGCCACCACATCGAAGCAGTGTTACCCATGCAGAGCAAGGGAAACAACCACCCCAAGGCTCAGAGCGAGTAAAGTTTGAAACGCTATTAGCGCGCGCTAACTAGCCAGCCATTTCACTTCGGTCACACCAGCCTCATCTTGGGAGTTGATAAGTCATAAACAGCGCAATGCTTGACCCACTACGAAGAGCTGCTGGCAAAACGCATGAAAGTACTGTTTGAATGAATGTTTACGCGCCTGCTTCTGGCTACCACCGCAGAGTCAGATACTTAGATACTTGTATGCTTGTATGGTCAGTCAGATTATATGCAACACAGGACACACTAGATAATGTCTAGTAATATCATCAACCATGTGTAGTTAACTAGTGATTATGATTGATTGTTTCTTTATAAGATAAGTTTAATGCTAGCTAGCAACTTACCTTGGCTTACTGCATTTGCATAACAGGCAGTCTCCTTGTGGAGTGCAACGAGAGAGAGAGAGGTCGTTATTGCGTTGAACAAGTTAACTGTAAGGTTGCAAGATTGGGTCCCCCGAGATGACAAGGTGAAAATCTGTCTTTCTGCCCCTGAACGAGACAGTTAACCCACCGTTCCAAGGCCGTCATTGAAAATAAGAATGTGTTCTTAACTAACTTGCCTAGTTAAACAAAGGTGTAAAAAATAATAATAAATACAAAAAAATTGGCAAATCGGCGCCCAAATATACCGATTTCCGATTGTTATGAAAACTCTAAATAGGCCCTAATTAATCGGCCATTCCGATTAATCGGTCGACCTCTAGTCTGTAGTTGTGGCGACATGGCAACGCAAATACAGTGTCTGCACAGTGTTCTCTGCCTTTTGATCCTCTCCCATGTCTGTTAGTGCATTACAGGACATTGTGTCTGTTCTGGCTAGTTTAGCCCATGGTGGGGAGGAGAGAGCGCTGTTCCTGCTCCCTCCTGCATGGGGATTTGGCACAGCTCAGGCCTGTAATAGTCCCTGGGCTGCTCCCATTCCGTCTTTTGGGTTATTACTTTTCACTCCCAGGCCTTAGCAACAGGGAAACATTTGACACTGTGACACAATAACACTCCACCAGGCCACGTAATCAATTATGAGACTGTTTGTTGAATACATCACAGGATATAAGGGGATTGGAATGGGGCGGCTGAGATGCTTTTTAGCCAGCTGCTCTCTGTAGGCAGGATGTCTGTCTGTCTGTCTGTCTGTCTGTCTGTCTGTCTGTCTGTCTGTCTGTCTGTCTGTCTGTCTGTCTGTCTGTCTGTCTGTCTGTCTGTCTGTCTGTCTGTCTGTCTGTCTGTCTGTCTGTCTGTCTGTCTGTCTGTCTCATTCTGTCTGTCTGTCTGTCTCATTCTGTCTGTCTGTCTGTCTCATTCTGTCTGTCTGTCTGTCTCATTCTGTCTGTCTGTCTGTCTCATTCTGTCTGTCTGTCTGTCTCATTCTGCCTGTCTGTCTGTCTCATTCTGCCTGTCTGTCTGTCTGTCTCATTCTGCCTGTCTGTCTGTCTGTCTCATTCTGCCTGTCTGTCTGTCTGTCTCATTCTGCCTGTCTGTCTCATTCTGCCTGTCTGTCTGTCTGTCTCATTCTGCCTGTCTGTCTTTCTCATTCTGCCTGTCTTATTCTGCCTGTCTGTCTGTAACATTCTGTCCTGTCATTTTATACTGGCCTTTTTATACAGGGTCTTGTCCTTACTCCTCCCTCGCTCTTGTTGCCTCCCCCTTATTACTCTCTTCCCCACCCCCAGCACTCTATTTTTCTGTATCTCTCCCTACACATAAAATGTATGTAACATTTTATGTTGACCAATAAGAGTAGCTACTGAGGATCCTAATAAACTGAACTCTCTCGTATTTAACTCTCCTCAGATTGCCGGTTTCGCCAATGCCATCGAGCCGGTGGGTGACGACCAGGAGAACCTGCTGGCGTTCCGTTTCCAGGCCCTCAACCCCATCGTGGACCCCTGGGTGTTCATCATCTTCCGCAAGTCCGTGTTCCGCCACCTCCGCTCGCTGCTGTGCTGCCGCTTCACGGGGGGAGCGGTGAAGAACACGGCCCACTGCACCTTCTCCTTACCCCCTGACGACCACAGGGAGTCTCCCAAGCCCTCCGTCTCCCTGCAGCCCAACCTATACTCCAGCCGGCCCCTCTGATGTGAGGGGTGGGACCCGGGGCAGGGAAGAGGATGGGAGTTATGGATGTATGTATGTGGGAGAGCAGACAATGGGGGAAGGGGTTCTGGATAGAGGAGTTGGAGAATTCACTTTGTGGACCACCAGCTCTTATCCAGTACCTTATGCGCTATTGACTAGAATGCATATGTGTATACTGATGCATGAGCTACATATTTCATACATGGCCGTGCTGTACAAAAAGACTGCAAAGGAGTGGATAAAATGATTGATTGTGCCTTTAAACTCACTGTAAACTTAACTGAAAGCAACTGAAAAGGACAGAAAACCCTGCTCCGTACTGAATGTATGCAGGAGAGGACCACTAAGAGGGATTTATTATGGACAACCAGCCCTGGAGGGGAGTAACTGCAATGTTTGTTGATCCATCCTCAGTTTTCTCTTATCACAGCCATTAAACTCTGTAACTGTTTTAAAGTCAGCATTCATGGTGAAATCCCTGAGCGGTTTCCTTCCTCTCCGTCAACTGAGTTAGGAAGGACCCCTGTATCTTTGTAGAGACAGGGTGTATTGATACACCATCCAGAGTGTAATGAATAACTTCACCGTGCTCAAAGGGATATTTAATGTCTGCTTTTTTTTTTACCCATCTTTCCAATGCCCTTCTTTGTGAGGCATCGGAAAACCCTTGTCTTTGTGGTTGAATCTGTGTTTGAAATTCACTGCTTGACTAAGGGACCTTACAGATAATTGTATGTGTGGGGTAAAAATCATGTTAAACCCTATTATTGCACACAGAGTGAGTCCAAGCAACTTATTATGTTAAGCAAATTTGTTAAGACTCCTGAATGTATTTAGGCTTGCCATATAACAAAGCGGTTGAATACTTATTGACTCGAGACATTTCAGCTTTTACTTTGAAACGTTTTCAAAAATCATCATCCATTTTAAATTCAGGCTGAAACACAACCAAATGTGGAAAAAGTCAAGGGGTGTGAATAGTTTCTGAAGGCGCTATATAAGCCACCCGGTGAAACCCGGGAAAATGTTTTGCACTAGGTCTTCTGTCCAGGTATCACTGGACACCATTTCCAAACTGGGCGAGAATGTTCCTGTTACAAAAATCTACTAATCATTCTGTTTGCTTACCAAAGATGGTATGGTCGTGTCCACGATTACGACCTGATGGAATTTAGATTTCCTCACTTCCTGAATTATTTCACATCTTGTAAAATGTACAACACGATACATCAAAAAACAGACAATATGCCCGTGCATATGCCCAAGGAAATCAGGTCATTAACTTCATGTGACATCAACAACAGTGTAGTACATCAACATGCACGAACGAGTAACATGTGATTTGTTATGCTGTGTTTCATCGACAGCCCCTTTGCCCTCTTTAAACTCTTAGCTCTTCACATGGCTGTCTGATCTGTCACATCATTGAAGTGTGGGATGCAGCTTATGCTCCGTTTCGCTGCACTGGTCCGTGTAGCGAAAACAGAATGTAGGCCTGCGAGGTCAAGTACGAGGTCACAGCAGGTCACATTCATACAGCGTGACGGCCTCTCTCTCTGTATGAATGAAGGCCAATCTCTTTATCTTCTTGAAAGGCTGAATGGATCATGGATCCTATGCATGTGCACGTGACATGTCTTAAACCCACGTCTCAGTTTCCAGATCTTTGCGTCCAACACTTCGTCAATGCGCTGTCGTAGGCAATCAAAGCTGGGGTGTATTATGGGCTCATTGAGAAAGACCTGTGTCTATGGAGCTATTCTGTTGTACAATATATCGTATGAACATTCCTTTGTGTACTCACGCAAGATGGTACCTCTCTTTCGAATCAAGCTAATTCATTTGACCTATATTGTCACACCAAAAAGAATCCTGCAGCCACAGGATTTGAACATTTTAGTCCATAATGTTGCTTGATCGGTGGTTAGTCTATTAGCTGGCCAAAAGTAGGCGACATGAAAAGTGCAATACTGTTAATATAACCGCGTGTCAGTGTGGGTTGTCAGTGAATTTATGCAAATCACAAAGCTCATTTGCATTTAACGCGGTGCAGTGATCAAATTAAGATCCTACATTTGTATGAGTTTGTTTGAGTGTAGTTCTGTGTCGGCAGTTCCGTCGTTGAAAAAGCTCACCAAACGATGTTTTGAAGATGTTGCTTTTTTTTGTCCTCTTTCTCTTCCGTCACTATGGCTGTTGTCACACAGGCAGCTCAATTCTGTTATTTTCACATCAAATATTTTTCAGAGCTAATCTGATTACTAAAAAAATACCAGAATTGGGCTGCCTGTGTAAACTCAGATTTTTGAAAGTGATTGCGTGAAGAGTGCTGGGTTTATGTTTGCAGGTGGTAAGTGCTTTTTTGTGTACGTTTCTATGTGTTCCCTCAGTTGTGTTGTGTGATGTTGTGTTGTGTATGTGAGTGTGTTGTGTGTTGTGTTGTGGTGGTTTTGTTTCCGGAGCTATAATGTGACTCGTGCCCAGCGTGTGTTCCAGTGTGGTTTCTTGTACTTGAGAATATACGGTATCAGATATGTTCTTCAGTATTGGGATCAATTGTAACAAATGTTTAAGTGAATACATGTTACAGACGTGTTATGTATAGGTTGCTGTACATGTTCCTATGTAAAAAATATTCAAATGCCAAATAAAGATTGAAACTATATGGTGTGAGTACCTTTCCACATGTATAGTTGAAGTCAGAAGTTTACATACACCTGAGCCAAATACATTTAAACTCAGTTTTTCATGATTCCTGACATTTAATCCAAGTAAAAAATCCCTGTCTCAGGTCAGTTAGGATCACCACTTTATTGTAAGAATGTGAAATGTCAGAATAATATTAGAGATGATTTATTTCAGCTTTTATTTCTTTCATCACATTCCCAGTAGGTCAGAAGTTTACATACACTCAATTAGTATTTGGTAGCATTGCCTTTAAATTGTTTAACTTGGGTCAAACTTTTCGGGGGGGTTTCCACAAGCATCGCACACTAGGGTGGGTGAATTTTGGCCCATTCCTGCTGACAGAGCTGGTGTAACTGAGTCAGGTCTGTAGGCATCCTTGCCCGCACACACTTTTTCAGTTCTGCCCACACATTTTCTATAGGATTGAGGTCAGGGCTTTGTGATGGCCACTCCAATACCTTGACTTTGTTGTCCTTATGCCATTTTGCCACAACTTTGGAAGTATGCTTGGGGTCATTGTCCATTTGGAAGACCCATTTGCGACCAAGCTTTAACTTCCTGACTGATGTCTTGAGATGTTGCTTCAATATATCCACATACTTTTCCTCCCTCATGATGCCATCTATTTTGTGAAGTGCACCAGCCCCTCCTGCAGCAAAGCACCCCCACAACATGATGCTGCAACCCCTGTGCTTAACGGTTGGGATGGTGTTCTTCGGCTTGCAAGCCTCCCCCTTTTTCCTCCAAACAGAACGATGGTCATTATGACCAAACATTTCTATTTTTGTTTCATCAGACCAGAGGACATTTCTCCAAAAAGTATGATCTTTATCCCCATGTGCAGTTGCAAACCGTAGTCTGGCTTTTTTATGTTGGTTTTGGAGCAGTGGCTTCTTCCTTGCTGAGTGGCTTTTCAGGTTATGTCGATATAGGACTCGTTTTTACTGTGAATATAGATACTATTGAACCTGTTTCCTCCAGCATCTTCACAAGGTCCTTTTCTGCTGTTCTGGGATTGATTTGCACTTTTCGCACCAAAGTACATTTATCTCTAGGAGACAGAACACGTTTCCTTCCTGAGCGGTATGACGGCTGTGTGGTCACATGGTATTTATACTTTCGTACTATTGTTTGTACAGATGAACGTGGTACCTTTAGGCGTTTGGAAATTGCTCCCAATTGCTCCCAATCTTTTTTCTGATGTCTTGGCTGATTTCTTTTGATTTCCCATGATGTCAAGCAAAGAGGCACTGAGTTTGAAGGTAGGCCTTGAAATACATCCACAGGTACACCTCCAATTGACACAAATTATGTCAATTAGCCTATTAGCTTCTAAAGCCATGACACCATTTTCTGGAATTTTCCAAGCTGTTTAAAGGCACAGTCAACTTAGTGTATGTAAACTTCTGACCCACTGGAATTGTGATACAGTGAATTATAAGTGAAATAATCAGTCTGTAAACAATTGTTGGAATAATGACTTGTGTCATGCACAAAGGAGATGTCCTAACCGACTTGCCAAAACTGTAGTTTGTTAACAAGAAGTTTGTGGAGTGGTTGAAAAACGAGTTTTAATGACTACTACCTAAGTGTATGTAAACTTTCGACTTCAACTGTATGTCTTAATCTGTGATGGGCAAGTTTTTTTTATTGTGTGACCATACAGTATATTTTCCATGTTTAATTTCTGTATGTCCTGTACAATTCACAAAGCTTAAAGACATTGCCTATGTGTTTACAGATGAAGGAAAACAGAAACAAGACAAGATAAACAGGAATTTGGTTTAGTTGGGGTTTAGACAACACAACTGCTTGGAACTTGCCAGTCAGTCACACACACAAAAAAAATGGCCTCTGGGGACAATGACATGACCGTTTACGATTCTTAGAAATATAGAGAAATAAACTTCATTGGCAAGAGAAATGCCACTCCTATGGTTTACAGTAAGTATAAATATGCAGTCATAAAGTATTAATAAAACTTCACTTCCCCATATGCCATCTCAAAAGATCATTTCAGAAGCAGGCAGAGCATGTAGGAAAGGTAGTTGCAGTACAACAACGATGCAGTATATTCTAGAGGTCGACCTCAACGGCGCTACCGATTATTGGAGGACCAAAAAAGCCGATGCCGATAAATCGGCCGATTTAAAAAAAATTATATATATTTGTAATAATGACAATTATAACAATACTGAATGAACACTTATTTTAACTTAATATAATACATCAATAAAATCAATTTAGCCTCAAGTTTTACATTTAAGTCATTTAGCAGACGCTCTTATCCAGAGCGACTTACAAATTGGTGCGTTCACCTTAAGACATCCAGTGGAACAGCCACTTTACAATAGTGCATCTAAATCTTTTAAGGGGGGTGAGAAGGATTACTTTATCCTATCCTAGGTATTCCTGAAAGAGGTGGGGTTTCAGGTGTCTCCGGAAGGTGGTGATTGACTCCGCTGTCCTGGCGTCGTGAGGGAGTTTGTTCCACCATTGGGGGGCCAGAGCAGCGAACAGTTTTGACTGGGCTGCGCGGGAACTGTACTTCCTCAGTGGTAGGGAGGCGAGCAGGCCAGAGGTGGATGAACGCAGTGCCCTTGTTTGGGTGTAGGGCCTGATCAGAGCCTGGAGGTACTGAGGTGCCGTTCCCCTCACAGCTCCGTAGGCAAGCACCATGGTCTTGTAGCGGATGCGAGCTTCAACTGGAAGCCAGTGGAGAGAGCGGAGGAGCGGGAAAATATATATAAATAATGAAACATGTTCAATTTGGTTTAAATCATGCAAAAACAAAGTGTTGGAGAAGAAAGTAAAAGTGCAATATGTGCTATGTAAGAAAGCTAACGTTTCAGTTCCTTGCTCAGAACATGAGAACATATGAAAGCTGGTGGTTCCTTTTAACATGAGTCTTCAAATATTCCCAGGTAAGAAGTTTTAGGTTGTAGTTATTATAGGAATTATAGGACTATTTCCCTCTATACCATTTGTATTTCATTAACCTTTGACTATTAGCTTCCGTCCCTCTCCTCGCTCCTCCCTGGGCTCGAACCAGCAACACAACGACAACAGCCACCCTCGAAGTAGCATTACCCATGCAGAGCAAGGGGAACAACTACTAGGAGGCTCAGATCAAGTGACGTTTGAAACGCTATTAGCGCGCGCTAACTAGCTAGCCATTTCACTTCGGTTACACCAGCCTCATCTCGGGAGTTGATAGGCTTGAAGTCATAAACAGTGCAATGCTTGAAGCACAACAAAGAACTGCTGGCAAAACGCACGAATGTGCTGTTTGAATGAATGTTTACGCGCCTGCTTCTGACTACCACCGCTCAGTCAGATACTTAGATACTTGTATGCTCAGTCAGATTTGTGCAACGCAGGACACGCTAGATAATATCTAGTAATATCATCAACCATGTGTAGTTAACTTATGATTGATTATTTTTTATAAGATAAGTTTAATGCTAGCTAGCAACTTACCTTGGCTTACTGCATTCGCGTAACAGGCAGTCTCCTTGTGGAGTGCAACGAGAGAGAGCCAGGTCGTTGTTGCGTTGGACTAGTTAACTGTAAGGTTGCAAGATTGTATCCCCTGAGCTGACAAGGGGAAAATCTGTCGAGGCAGTTAACCCACCGTTCCTAGGCCGTAATTGAAAATAAGAATGTGTTCTTAACTGACTTGCCTAGTTAAATAAAGGTATAAAAAAAATTTTTTTTTTTTTTTTTTTTTTTAAATCTGCAAATCGTCGCCCAAAAATACCGATTTACGATTGTCATGAAAACTTGAAATCGGCCCTAATTAAATCGGCCATTCTGATTAATCGGTCGACCTCTAGTATATGCCCTACTAAAAAAAAGAGCTTAGTGATAGACCGAATTGACAGTATAGAGTTGGCACAGACCACAGCATGCCTCACCAGAGGGACTGTCATCTGAACGAGGGCATGAAACCATAACCAACAGATTCTGCCACCACAAAGACTACTCCATTACCAAAGCCTTAAGCAACAAAAAAAAATCTAGTAGGAAGTAGAGCAGCTTTACTGACACATTAAACTGATATAGATGCTTCACTTCCCAGCATTGTTTGTGTGTGTAAGAGAGAGAGAGAGAGAGAGAGAGAGAGAGAGCTACTTACAAGCCAAAAACACTTTATGCTCATTCATAATAAAGAAACAAGTTCCCTATATCATATTCCCCGGTAATGTGATTCCACTAAGTGGTTGAGGATGGTCCTTCAATTGCAAGAGGATTTCTCATGGTCAAACGATAGCTATGTTTATTTACCACTAAGAGCCAACACAGAAACAGACAAAGCCCTCTCCCTGTCTTCATGGCCTTTCATCATCACCATTATCGCAAAGACGTTGTCGAGCAAACGCTACCCGAGTAACGGGAGTGTTATTTGTGCAGGCTATTTGCGTAGATGCTTTTTCATGTAACCACTCTGGTTTAGTAGTGTGTTGTGTGCTCAAGACTGTCGAACCAGCAGGCCTGTCCTTTGAGACACAAACATTCCAGATACACATTTGGCGCAGGTCTCTACAGCTGATTAGGTCTTGCGATATTTTCAAAATGCATCCTTACTCCCTTCAGTGGCGACATCACTGATGTAATCACAATACTTTTGTTCGTGACTAAATAAGTCCATTATTAATGATGTAAGGTGCATTCGGAGAAAGTATTCAGACCCCTTGACTTTTTCCAGATTTTGTTACGTTACAGCCTTATTCTAAATTTAAATTAATAGTTTTTCCCCCCTCATCAAGCTACACACAATACCCCATAATGACAAAGCAAAAACAGGTTTAAAAAAACGTTTTAAAAAACTGAAATTTGACATTTACATAAGTATTCAGTATTCTTCTTGGGTATGACACTACAAGCTTGGCACGCCTGTATTTGGGGAGTTTATCCCATTTTTTTCTGCAGATCCTCTCAAGCTCTGTCAGGTTGGATGGGGAGCATCGCTGCACAGCTATTTTCAGGTCTCTCCAGAGATGTTCAAACCGGTTCAAGTCCGGGCTCTGGCTGGGCCACTCAAGGACATTCAGAGACTTATCCCGAAGCCACTCCTGCATTGTCTTGGCTGTGTGCTTCGGGTTGTTGTCCTGTTGGAAGGTGAACCTTTGCCCCAGTTTGAGGTCCTGAGTGCTCTGGAGCAGGTTTTCATCAAGGATCTATCTGTACTTTGCTCCGTTCATCTTTCCCTCGATCCTGACTAGTCTACCAGTCCCTGCCGCTAAAAAACATCCCCACAGCATGATGCTGTCAGTACCATGCCTCACTCTAAGGATGGTGCCAGGTGTCCTCCAGGCGTGACGCTTGGCATTCAGGCCAAAGAGTTCAATCTCAGTTTCATCAGACCAGAAAATCTTGTTTCTCATGGTCTGATAGTCCTTTAGGTTTCTTTTGTCAGACTCCAAGCAGGCTGCCGTGTGCCTTTTACTGAGGAGTGGCTTCCGTCTGTCCACTCTACCATAAAGGCCTGATTGGTGGAGTGCTGCAGAGATGGTTGTCATTCTGGAAGGTTCTCCCATCTCCACAGAGGAACTCTGGAGTTCTGTCAGAGTGACCATCAGATTATTTGTCATCTCCCTGACCAAGGCCTTTTATAACCTTTATTTAACTAGGCAAGTCAGTCAAGAACAAATTCTTATTTACAATGACGGCCTACCCTTCTCCCCAGATTGCTCAGTTTAGCCGGGCGTCCAGCTCTAGGAAGAATCTTGTTGGTTCCAAACTTCTTCCATTTAAGAATGATGGAGGCCACGGTCTTCTTGGGGACCTTCAATGCTGCACACATTTTTTTGTACCCTTCCCCAGATCTGTGCCTCGACACTCCTGTCTCGGAGCTCTACGGACAAATTCTTCAACCTCATGGCTTGGTTTTTACTCTGACATGCACTGTCAACTGTGGGACCTTATATAGACAGATGTGTGCCTTTCCAAATCATGTCCAAACTATTTAATTTAACACCGGTGGACTCCAATCAAGTTGTAGAAAAATCTCAATGATGATCAATAGAAACAAGTCTTATAGCAAAGGTTCTGAATAAATAAGGTATTTCTGTTTTTTAAAATTTTTAATACATTTGGAAAATGTTCTAAAAACCTGTTTTTGCTTTGTCATTATGGGGTATTGCGTTTGGATTGATGAGTTTTTTTTTTATCAATACATTTTAGAATAATGATATAACGTAACAAAATGTGGAAAAATCACTGTATGCCATCTAGCAGACACATTTATCCAAATCGACTTACATTATAGGTGGTCTCAGGAATTAAACCCACTGTCTTGGCATTGCAAGCACCGTGCTTTACCATCTGGGCTACAGAGGATCAGAAGGACGGAATGATGATTTGCTCTAGTTTTGGAACAGCAGCCTGGTCTGTTGTACAGACAGGAAGCCCATCACTCTGGTTATCTGTGATTCACCAGAGTCTTGACAGTGATGAATCTTTATCTGAAGCAGAACACTAATGAACAGCAGTCCTGGCCCTCACTGAGGTTGTAATTAAAAGTGTTCATTGATTAACCAGATGGAAATAGAATGGATGAACAGAACAGGGATTGATGAACTCAGATGAACCAGACTGATACGTACAGTTGAAGTCGGAAGTTTACATACACCTTAGCCAAATACATTTCAACTCAGTTTTTCATAATTTCTGACATTTAATCCAAGTAAAAATTCCCTGTTTTAGGCCAGTTAGGATCATCAGTTTATTTTAAGAATGTGAAATGTCGAAATAATATTAGAGAGAATTATTTATTTCAGCTTTTATTTCTTTCATCACATTCCCAGTGGGTCAGAAGTTTACATACACTCAATTAGTATTTGGTAGCATTGCCTTTAATTTTTTTAAAACTTGGGTCAAACTTTTTGGGTAGCCTTCCACCCATTTGATACCAAGCTTTAACTTCCTGACTGATGTCTTGAGATGTTGTGTCAATATAGCCACATATTTTTCCTCCCTCATGATGCCATCTATTTTGTGAAGTGCACCAGCCCCTCCTGTAGCAAAGCACCCCCACAACATGATGCTGCCACCCCTATGCTTAACGGTTGGGATGGTGTTCTTCAGCTTGCAAGCCTCCCCCTTTTTCCTCCAAACATAATGATGGTCATTATGGCCAAACATTTCTATTTTTGTTTCATCAGACCAGAGGACATTTCTCCAAAATTACGATCTTTGTCCCCATGTGCAGTTGCAACCATAGTCTAGCTGTTGTAATGACGGTGTTGGATCAAGTGCTTCTTCCTTGCTGAGCGGCCTCTCGGGTTATGTCGCTATAGGACTAGTTTTACTGTGGATATAGATACTTTTGAACCTGTTTCCTCCAACATCTTCACAAGGTCCTTTGCTGTTATGCTGGGATTGATTTGCACCTTTTGCACCAAAGTACGTCCATCTCTAGAAGACAGAACACTTCTCCTTCCTGAGAGGTATGATGGCTGCGGGGTCCCTTGGTGTATATAGTTGCATACTATTGTTTGTACAGATGAACGTGGTACCTTCAGGCGTTTGGAAATTGCTCCCAATGATGAACCAGTGGATTTATACAATTGTTTTTCTGAGGTCTTGGCTGAATTCTTTTGATTTTCCCATGATGTCAAGCAAGGAGGCACTGAGTTTGAAGGTAGGCCTTGAAATACATCCACAGGTACATCTCCAATTGACTCTAATGGTGTCAATTAGCCTATCAGAAGCTTCTAAAGCCATGACATAATTTTCTGGATTTTTCCAAGCTGTTTAAATTCAAACAGTTTTAGACACTTCAGAGTGTTTTCTATCCAAATCTATTTATTATTTTTTATTTTTTATTTCACCTTTATTTAACCAGGTAGGCAAGTTGAGAACAAGTTCTCATTTACAATTGCAACCTGGCCAAGATAAAGCAAAGCAGTTTGACACATACAACGACAGAGTTACACACGGAGTAAAACAAACATACAGTCAATAATACAGTATAAACAAGTCTATATACGATGTGAGCAAATGAGGTGAGATAAGGGAGGTAAAGGCAAAAAAGGCCATGGTGGCAAAGTAAATACAATATACAACATTTATTGGATATTTCAAACTTTTTTAACAAATCAAAAACTGAAAAATTGGGCGTGCAAAATTATTCAGCCCCCTTAAGTTAATACTTTGTAGCGCCACCTTTTGCTGCGATTACAGCTGTAAGTCGCTTGAGGTATGTCTCTATCAGTTTTGCACATCGAGAGACTGAATTTTTTTCCCATTCCTCCTTGCAAAACAGCTCGAGCTCAGTGAGGTTGGATGGAGAGCATTTGTGAACAGCAGTTTTCAGTTCTTTCCACAGATTCTCGATTGGATTCAGGTCTGGGCTTTGACTTGGCCATTCTAACACCTGGATATGTTTATTTTTGAACCATTCCATTGTACATTTTGCTTTATGTTTTGGATCATTGTCTTGTTGGAAGACAAATCTCCGTCCCAGTCACAGGTCTTTTGCAGACTCCATCAGGTTTTCTTCCAGAATGGTCCTGTATTTGGCTCCATCCATCTTCCCATCAATTTTAACCATCTTCCCTGTCCCTGCTGAAGAAAAGCAGGCCCAAACCATGATGCTGCCACCACCATGTTTGACAGTGGGGATCGTGTGTTCAGGGTGATGAGCTGTGTTGCTTTTACACCAAACATAACGTTTTGCATTGTTGCCAAAAAGTTAAATTTTGGTTTCATCTGACCAGAGCACCTTCTTCCACATGTTTGGTGTGTCTCCCAGGTGGCTTGTGGCAAACTTTAAACAACACTTTTTATGGATATCTTTAAGAAATGGCTTTCTTCTTGCCACTCTTCCATAAAGGCCAGATTTGTGCAATATACGACTGATTGTTGTCCTATGGACAGAGTCTCCCACCTCAGCTGTAGATCTCTGCAGTTCATCCAGAGTGATCATGGGCCTCTTGGCTGCATCTCTGATCAGTCTTCTCCTTGTATGAGCTGAAAGTTTAGAGGGACGGCCAGGTCTTGGTAGATTTGCAGTGGTCTGATACTCCTTCCATTTCAATATTATCGCTTGCACAGTGCTCCTTGGGATGTTTAAAGCTTGGGAAATCTTTTTGTATCCAAATCCGGCTTTAAACTTCTTCACAACAGTATCTCGGACCTGCCTGGTGTGTTCCTTGTTCTTCATGATGCTCTCTGCGCTTTTAACGGACCTCTGAGACTATCACAGTGCAGGTGCATTTATACGGAGACTTGATTACACACAGGTAGATTGTATTTATCATCATTAGTCATTTAGGTCAACATTGGATCATTCAGAGATCCTCACTGAACTTCTGGAGAGAGTTTGCTGCACTGAAAGTAAAGGGGCTGAATAATTTTGCACGCCCAATTTTTCAGTTTTTGATATGTTAAAAAAGTTTGAAATATCCAATAAATGTCGTTCCACTTCATGATTGTGTCCCACTTGTTGTTGATTCTTCACAAAAAAATACAGTTTTATATCTTTATGTTTGAAGCCTGAAATGTGGTAAAAGGTCGCAAAGTTCAAGGGGGCCGAATACTTTCGCAAGGCACTGTAGCAAGTAAAACACTGGAATGGTAGATTTGCAATGGAAGAATGTGCAAAGTAGAAATAAAAATAATGGGGTGCAAAGGAGCAAAATAAATAAATAAATTAAATACAGTAGGGAAAGAGGTAGTTGTTTGGGCTAAATTATAGGTGGGCTATGTACAGGTGCAGTAATATGTGAGCTGCTCTGATAGTTGGTGCTTATAAAAGCTAGTGAGGGAGATAAGTGTTTCCAGTTTCAGAGATTTTTGTAGTTCGTTCCAGTCATTGGCAGCAGAGAACTGGAAGGAGAGGCGGCCAAAGAAATAATTGGTTTTGGGGGTGACTAGAGAGATATACCTGCTGGAGTGTGTGCTACAGGTGGGAGATGCTATGGTGACCAGCAGGCTGAGATAAGGGGGACTTTACCTAGCAGGGTCTTGTAGATGACATGGAGCCAGTGGGTTTGGCGACGAGTATGAAGCGAGGGCCAACCAACGAGAGCGTACAGGTTGCAATGGTGGGTAGTATATGGGGCTTTGGTGACAAAACGGATTGCACTGTGATAGACTGCATCCAATTTGTTGAGTAGGGTATTGGAGGCTATTTTGTAAATGACATCGCCAAAGTCGAGGATTGGTAGGATGGTCAGTTTTACAAGGGTATGTTTGGCATCATGAGTGAAGGATGCTTTGTTGCGAAATAGGAAGCCAATTCTAGATTTAACTTTGGATTGGAGATGTTTGATATGGGTCTGGAAGGAGAGTTTACAGTCTAACCAGACACCTAAGTATTTGTAGTTGTCCACGTATTCTAAGTCAGAGCCGTCCAGAGTAGTGATGTTGGGCAGGTGCAGGTAGCGATCGGTTGAAGAGCATGCATTTAGTTTTACTTGTATTTAAGAGCAATTGGAGGCCACGGAAGGAGAGTTGTATGGCATTGAAGCTTGCCTGGAGGGTTGTTAACACAGTGTCCAAAGAAGGGCCAGAAGTATACAGAATGGTGTCGTCTGCGTAGAGGTGGATCAGAGACTCACCAGCAGCAAGAGCGACCTCATTGATGTATACAGAGAAGAGAGTGGGTCCAAGAATTGAACCCTGTGGCACCCCCATAGAGACTGCCAGAGGTCCGGACAACAGACCCTCCGATTTGACACACTGAACTCAATCAGAGAAGTAGTTAGTGAACCAGGCGAGGCAATCATTTGAGAAACCAAGGCTGTCGAGTCTGCCGATGAGGATGTGGTGATTGACAGAGTCGAAAGCATTGGCCAGATCAATGAATTCGGCTGCACAGTAATGTTTCTTATCGATGGCGGTTAAGATATCGTTTAGGACCTTGAGCATGGCTGAGGTGCACCCATGACCAGCTCTGAAACCAGATTGCATAGCAGAGAAGGTATGGTGAGATTCGAAATGGTCTGTAATCTGTTTGTTGACTTGGCTTTCGAAGACCTTAGAAAGGCATGGTAGGATAGAAATGGGTCTGTAGCAGTTTGGGTCAAGAGTGTCCCCCCCCTTTGAAGAGGGGGATGACCGCAGCTGCTTTCCAATCTTTGGGAATCTCAGACGACACGAAAGAGAGGTTGAACAGGCTAGTAATTGGGGTGGCAACAATTTCGGCAGATAATTTTAGAAAGAAAGGGTCCAGATTGTCTAGCCCGGCTGATTTGTAGGGGTCCAGATTTTGCAGCTCTTTCAGAACATCAGCTGAACAGATTTGGGAGAAGGAGAAATGGGGAAGGCTTGGGCGAGTTGCTGTGGGGGGTGCAGTGCTGTTGACCGGGGTAGGAGTAGCCAGGTGGAAAGCATGGCCAGCCGTAGAAAAATGCTTATTGAAATTCTCAATTATGGTGGATTTGTCAGTGGTGACAGTGTTTCCTATCTTCAGTGCAGTGGGCAGCTGGGAGGAGGTGTTCTTATTCTCCATGGACTTTACAGTGTCCCAGAACTTTTTTGAGTTAGTGTTGCAGGAAGCAAATTTCTGCTTGAAAAAGCTAGCCTTGGCTTTTCTAACTGCCTGTGTATAATGGTTTCTAGCTTCCCTGAACAGCTGCATATCACTGGGGCTGTTCGATGCTAATGCAGAACGCCATAGGATGTTTTTGTGTTGGTTAAGGGCAGTCAGGTCTGGGGAGAACCAAGGGCTATATCTGTTCCTGGTTCTAAATTTCTTGAATGGGGCATGTTTATTTAAGATGGTTAAAAAAATATCCAGGCATCCTCTACTGACGGGATGAGATCAATATCCTTCCAGGATACCCCGGCCAGGTCGATTAGAAAGGCCTGCTCGCTGAAGTGTTTCAGGGAGCGTTTGACAGTGATGAGTGGAGGTCGTTTGACCGCTGACCCATTACGGATGCAGGCAATGAGGCAGTGATCGCTGAGATCTTGGTTGAAGACAGCAGAGGTGTATTTAGAGGGCAAGTTGGTTAGGATGATATCTATGAGGGTGCCCGTGTTTAAGGCTTTGGGGAGGTACCTGGTAGGTTCATTGATAATTTGTGTGAGATTGAGGGCATCAAGTTTAGATTGTAGGATGGCTGGGGTGTTAAGCATGTTCCAGTTTAGGTTGCCTAGCAGCACGAGCTCTGAAGATAGATGGGGGGCAATCAGTTCACATATGGTGTCCAGAGCACAGCCGAGGGCAGAGGGTGGTCTATAGCAGGCGGCAACGGTGAGAGACTTGTTTTTAGAGAGGTGGATTTTTAAAAGTAAAAGTTCAAATTGTTTGGGTACAGACCTGGATAGTAGGACAGAACTCTGCAGGCTATCTTTGCAGTAGATTGCAACACCGCCCCCTTCGGCAGTTCTATCTTGTCTGAAAATGTTGTAGTTTGGGATTAAAATTTCATAATTTTTGGTGGTCTTCCTAAGCCAGGATTCAGACACAGCTAGAACATCCGGGTTGGCAGAGTGTGCTAAAGCAGTGAATAGAACAAACTATCTATGAATAATATGCATATATTATATTCTTGGCATGAGTAGCAGGAAGTTGAAATTGGGCACGCTATTTATCCAAAAGTGAAAATTCTGCCCCCTAGCCCCAAGAGGTTAAAACCTGTTGGGGCAAGGAGTCCCCCCCCCCGTTCAGCTGAAAAGGTGGTGCAGGAAATTCAAAAATATTCTTTAGAAATATTTAACTTTCACACATTAACAAGTCCAATACCTCAAATGAAAGATAAACATATTGTTCATCTACCCATCATGTCAGATTTTTTAAATGTTTTACAGTGAAAACACAACATATATTTATGTTAGACCACCACCAAACCAAAGAAAAAACGCTGCCATTTTTTCCAGCCAAAGATAAAATCACAAAAGCAGGATTAGAGATAAAATGAATCACTAACCTCTTGAAAATCTTTCGATAATATGCATTTTTATATCCACAAATCTCGGTTTACATTGACGCCATGTTCAGAAATTCCTCCAAAATATCTGGAGGAACTATAGAAAGCTACGCCAGATAACAGAAATACTCATCATAAACTTGGACTAAAGATACATGTTCTACATATAATTAAAGATACACTGGTTCTTAATGCAACCGCTGTCAGATTTTTTGAAAATTTACGGAAGAAGCCTAACATTGCAA
The DNA here is from genome assembly GCF_034236695.1 of Oncorhynchus nerka. Classification (NCBI taxonomy): domain Eukaryota; kingdom Metazoa; phylum Chordata; class Actinopteri; order Salmoniformes; family Salmonidae; genus Oncorhynchus; species Oncorhynchus nerka. The sequence continues at coordinate 56,408,895 of NC_088409.1, read as the reverse complement.
TAATATGAGACGGCGCTCAGACGTAACCTCCATGTTGGAGTCAACAGAAATACGAAATTACAACATAAATATTCCCTTACCTTTGATGATCTTTCATCAGAATGTAGTGCAAGGAATTCTAGTTCCACAATAAATCATTGTTTTGTTCCATAATGTCCAATACTAGTGTCCAAGTAGCTGCATTTGCTATCACTTTCAGCTCACATGCCCAAAAACTGACTGCTGGTCCAAGATAACTTGCACAAAAACTTCCAAAATATATATTCCAGATCAAATAAACTGGTCAAACTAAGTAGAGAATCAATCTTCAGGATGTTATTATCATATATATCCAATAACGTTCCAACCGGATCATACATTTTCATCTGGAGCCGAATGGAACAGCGGTAGCACCCACGGAGAAATGCGCCACAGGAAAATGGCATTCTGTCGGGACACTGATTATTTTCCCTCCCATTAGGTCAAAGTTCACAGCAAATGCTCCATTACACTTTCTACTGAATGAGGACATCTAGTGGAAGGCGTAGGAAGTGCTTCCAGATCCATATCTTGTTGGGAAAGGAGGGGGCGATGACGTCAAAGTTGCCCCAATTTCAGAATTTCACTTCTTGTTTGGAAGGTTGCCTGCCCTATGAGTTCTGTTATACTCACAGACATAATTCAAACAGTTTTAGAAACTTCTGAGTGTTTTCTATCCAATAGTAATAATATTATGCATATATTAGCAATCGAGTACAGAGTTTGATGCAGTTCACTATGGGCACGCAATTCATCAAAAGTGAAAATACTGCCCCCTATCCTCAACAAGTTATTAAAACTCTTTTTTCAACCACTCCACACATTTCTTATTATTAACTACAGTTTTGGCAATTCGGTTAGGACATCTACTTTGTGTGTAAAGTGTTTACAGGCGGATTATTTCACTTATAATTCACTGTATCACAATTCCAGTGGGTCAGAAGTTTACATACACTAAGTTGACTGTGCCTTTAATGACTCCAACCTAAGTGTGTGTAAACTTCTGACTTCAACTGTAGCAGTATACATACACTTTTACATTAGTATTTTCTTGTTCTTTCATTGTCTTTTGGTCTTTCTTCATCAGAACTCACAGTATTTTTCACATTCTAATTACAGTGGCCAACCTAATCTGTCTGTTACCCTGACCCTCACCTGACACCCTCAGTCTACATCTTTCCCTTTCCTCCTGATAAATTATACTGTGAAACAGTGATCATACTTTGACCTCTGACCTCCTCAGCTTGGGGGTGTGTTGAGAAATACAAAGACTAAGGGCTTGATTAAATCCGCAGCACTGACATTTAAAGACGATGTTTCCGCATTCGCGGAGACTGCATTCATTGTAAACGCTGCATATTTCGGGTCAATTGTAAATTACCTTTAAATTTCAAGCATGCTATAGCGCTGAATTCCGCCCTATTGCATCATTGTGTGACATCGCAAAGTCTTTGAGAAGGGTCTTTAGCACAACGTTAGATTCTATGGAGAATTCTCGTCTGAAACCACTCCATTGACTTATTGACTAACAGGGAATTCATGTTGAAAGAACATTAACCAAAGTGTGATTTTCAAACAGCAGTTTTCTAAGTGTTATTACATGGGGAGCCCCTTGTCTATGTCTTTTAATGATCTAAAGGCCATGATCCTCTGAGTATGAATCACTTTTCATCTGATTTCAAATTATCCTCATTTTCAGAGTGAACATTCTGTTTTCTAATAACGCCAGAGTGATTGTTATACAGTACTTTATCACGGTGCCTATTTCCAGATTGATTTTCAAAACGACTGGACATTTTTTTTTTACAGGAATGAGAATCACACTAGTTTTCTACTTTTACACATAGAGTGGCAAGAAAAAGTATGTGAACCCTTTGGAATTATTTGGATTTCTGTTTTGACATAAAACTGTATCTGATCTTCATCTAAGTCACAACAATAGACAAAGATGGTGTGCCTAAACTAATAGTACACAAATTATTAGGTTTTTCTTGTTAAACATTCACAGTGTAGGTTGGAAAAATGATGTGAACCCCTAGGCTAATGACTTCTCCAAAAGCTAATTTGAGTCAGGAGTCAACTAACCTGGAGTCCAATCAATGAGACGAGATTGGGGATTTTGGTTAGAGCTGCCCTGCCCCATAAAAAAACACTCATAAAATGTGAGTTTATAAGAATGTTATAAGAAGCATTGCCTGAGAAGAACCATGCCCCGAACAAAAGAGATCTCAGAAGACCCAAGATTAAGAATTGTTGTCCTGCATAAAGCTGGAAAGGGTTACAAAAGTCAGTCCACAGTAAGACCAATTGTCTATGAATGGAGAAATTTCAGCACTGTTGCTACTCTCCCTAGGAGTGGCCGTCCTGCAAAGATGACTGCAAGAGCACAGCGCACAATGCTCAATGAGGTTAAGAAGAATCCTAGAATGTCAGCAAAAGACTTACAGAAATCTCTGGAAGATGCTAACATCTCTGTTGACGAGTCTACAATACAACACTAAACAAGAATGGTGTTCGTGGGAGGACACCACGGAAGAAGCCACTTGCTGTCCCCCCCAAAAATTGCTACACGTCTGAAGTTCACAAAAGAGCACCTCGATGTTCCACAGCGCTACTGGCAAAATATTCTGTGGACAGATGACTAAAGTTGTGTTGTTTGGAAGGAACACACAACACTATTTGTGGAGAAAAAAAGGCACAGCACACCAACATCACAAAACCTCATCACAACTGTAAAGTATGGTGGAGGGAGCATCATGGTTTGGGGCTGCTTTGCTGCCTCAGGGCCTGGACAGCTTGCTATCATCGACGGAAAAATGAATTCCCAAGTTTATCAAAACATTTTGCAGGAGAATCTGTCCGCCAATTGAAGCTCAACAGAAGTTAGGTGATGCAACAGGACAAAGACCCAAAACACAGAAGTAAATCGACAACAGAATGGCTTGAACAGAAGAAAATATGCCTTCTGGAGTGGCCCAGTCAGTCCTGAACTCAACCCGATTGTGATGCTGTGGCATGACCACAAGAGAGTGGTTCACACCAGACATCCCAAGAATATTGTACAACTGAAACCTGTTTTGAAAAGAGGAATGGTCCAAAATTCCTCCTGACCGTTGTGCAGGTCTGATCCGCAACTACAGAAAACGTTTGAGGTTATTGCTGCCAAAGGAGGGTCAACCGGTTATTAAATCCAAGGGTACACATACTTTCCCCAACCTGCACTGTGAATGTTTACACGGTGTGTTCAATAAAGACATGAAAAATCATAATTGTTTGTGTGTTATTAGTTTAAGCAGACTGTGCTTGTCTATTGGTGTGACTTAGATGATCAGATAGATCAGATACAATTTTATGACCAATTTATGACCAATCCAGGTAATTCTAAAGGGTTCACATACTTTTCCTTCCCACTGTAGATATCATACCTCAATGCTGAATGCACACTTTCGATCGAGAACACAAAGAACAATCCAAGACTGATATCCTGACTTGAGGACAATACAGTCTTGCTCTCTGTGCAGCATACGACTTGTTACCTAGTTTACCAAAGGCGATGTGTTTAACAGAGATGGTGTTCCATTTCAGGACATTGCAGTTCCGGCAATGACTCCCCATGGAGTAATTATAATGACCATCAGCGATAATAAGTCAACCTCCAGTGAAAGGTAGGAATCTGTTTTCTGTAACTTGGAACAGAGGACATCACTCCTTTCGGTGCGTAGAGGCTAGACACAGAACTTTTTGCTTAAAGGGCAAGTGACTGTGCAGATGGATTGTGCCTTCATCTGACTACAGCTATCCCACTTTTCCAGAAATGCACGTCTCTCCAGTTGGGGCTGTTCTTTACTGCAGGGCAGAATCAAACACCTCATTATGAAAGGTCATGACTTTCATGCCTTCTTTTGACCTTTAGATTTGTAATGGCAAACTCAGTGAGGGAGACAAAGTCACTGTTACAGCCCTAAGGGTCAATGGCCAATGACCCAAGAAGCTCTCTGGAATAGCTGGGGCAAATCATATCAGAATTTAGTCTCTTTGGCTACCATTATAAAAGGAATTCCCCTGACAGGCTGCCAGAATGGGGTTTTGGGATAAATGCCAAAAATAAGATGCTAGGTTAACACAGGCTTAGAAGATACATTTAGTTCTATGTGAGGTAATATCAGTCAGTTAACATGACCTTCATGAATTATGAAGCCTTTATGTGCTTTAGGTGCTTGTTTTGAATACATAAATTCTTCAAAATTCACAAAAAGTGATGTTAGCTGATGAACAAAATGTACAGGATCTCCTAAGCCTGTGTTTACCACAGACGTTATTTTCTGCATTTATCCAGTAACCCTCCAAAAAAAACATGAATTTCCCTATAGGCTTTGACCAATGAGTTCAATGCAATTTCATTGAAATGATGTCGACATGACGTTGATTCAACCAGTTTGTGCCCATCTTCTTCTCCTCCTCGTCCTCCATAGGAATGCTGGATCTGGGTGACGCGTCGCCGGCTGTAAAAGCGCCAGAAAAGACCACCACACCTCAACAGTAGTCCGAAACAGTCCTCTACGAGGCGAGTCTCTTCCATTCCCTCACACTGCAGTTCCAGGAACCTTCCAGGAACCTTCCAGGAACCGGAACAAGTGGAACAAAAAGCTGGTGGTGTGATGCACCATTCAAATGCCATTAGCCAGCTAGCTAGCAAATGAACTGACCCGCCATTATCAGACCTGCAACTCTGTGAGTCACGACCAGATGTTTTAGTTCAAACCCATCCCGACCAACCATCTTACTTTCGTTTTTTGCCTTAAGTAACCTTCTGTCTTATGTATCAATACCAAACATAACATACATTCATGTAGATGATTAATAACAATCGGGTACACTACAGCATAGGCAACATTTTAACACAATCATGGCAAGGCTGAATCTGCGGGAATGTTTGATCAATACATATACGGCCACTAACCGATTTAATAAATACAACTGCAGCTAATTATCGTTTGGAGCAATATTTGGTTTGATTTGAATTAATTCCAACGATTTTGATCTAGGGGCATGAGAACATTTTGCATCCTGCAGATTAGATCTGTCCCTACCCACCAGGTTAATGTGTGAGGGCTCTGTGTGAGAGAGTGACTAGACCTTAGACGTGTCCTCCATTATTTCCATGTTCGCCTGTCTGTACATAATGTTTGCTTGCGTCTTTGCGTGAATCACGGGTAATGTATGAGTGACTAGGGATAAACTGACTGACTTTTTTATCAACATCTTCACAGCTGGTGTGAGCTGGTGTGTGTATGAGTTTGTGTGCCCCTTTATTCAAAGTAGACTCCTGATGCCGTAGATGCCTTTTAATGCAGAATTGAACACACTGTATTTCTGCAACTTTTATCTGCAGAGCTCTACAGAATCAGGTTGGACACTCATATCGCCCACAGAGTTTTGCAACCAATTCAGATTCTAATATGCTCACTCACTGTTTGTTTTGTAGAGCACTGCAATGCAGGTGCTGTTGTAACCAGTTCTGCTACATTTGATAAGTGGTACAGTAGTAGTACACCAAAGACCCTTACAGAACTCTCAACTTTGAGAACTTTTGATTTCTTGATAAAAACTTTTTTTTTTTTCTTCCAGTGGTGACCAGGTGTCTGTAAAAACAATGATGTTGGGTGACAAACAATGGCTGAGTTATGAAATGCGAGATAATTAGAGAGGGTACATTGGTTGTTTTAGATTTCCCCTCTAAGACGAATATCAGGGGATAATATTATTATCTTATCATTGAGACAGACGGACCAACAAAGCACCTAAATCAACAATAAGGCTTATGCTGGACCAATACCTTTAAGTCCTTGAAAGACTGGTCTGCTGAAACGATCACAAAGCATAAGAACAGTTTCAGAATGATTTTCACCATGAAATGACTAACGTGAATAATGTTTCTGTGTTGTGGCATATTATCCTTTATACAAACAAAGAGTTTATAAAAACACCAGTCTCAACTTAATGAAATGTTAAAAGTTCAATAAAAAAATGTTTCACACTATGAGGTCGAAATAACACTGTGAAAATGATGATAATACCATTTTAGTGTAAGAGCGTGTTCAGCATGACATCACAATCTGATCTGATTATTCTGACCAATGATGAGTCATCTTTTATTTGCATATGCAGGTAGGCGCTAGACTCTAGTAAATACTATCCACCAATCAGGGCTGTGTATGTAAATATATTTACATATGTATCAACACGGCCACACAATCAGTCTGAGCATTTCAATCGTGAAAAGAATTACAACAAATATACAGTACCAGTCAAATGTTTGGACACACCTACTCATTCAAGGGTTTTTCTTTATTTTTACTATTTTTCTACATAATAATAGTGAAGACATAAAAAAGACATAAAAACTATGAAATAACACATGGAATCATGTAGTACCCAAAAAAGAGTTATGCAAATAAAAATATATTTGAGATTTTTCAAAGTAGCCACCCTTTGGCATGATGACAGCTTTTGCACAGTCTTGGCATTCTCTCAAACAGCTTCACCTGGAATGCTTTTCCAGCAGCCTTGAAGGAGTTCCCACATATGCTGAGCACATGTTGGCTGCTTTTCTTTCACTCCACGGTCCAACTCATCCCAAACCATCTCAATTGGGTTGATGTCAGGTGATTGTGAAGGCCAGGTCATCTGATGCAGCACTCCATCACTCTCCTTTTTAGTCAAATAGCACTTACACAGCCTAGATGGGTGTTGGGGAAATGTCCTTCTGAAAAACAAATGATAGTCCCACTAAGCTTAAACCAGATGGGATGGTGTATCGCTGCAGATGCTGTGGTAGCCATGCTGGTTATGTGGGACTTGAATTCTAAATAAATCACTGACAGTGTCACCAGCAAAGCACCATCACACCTCCTCCTCCATGCCTCACAGTGGGAACCATACATGCAGAGTTAATCCGTTCACCTGCTCCACGTCTCACAAAGACATGGCGGTTGAAACCAAAAATCTCAAATTTGAACTCATCAGACCAAAGGACATATTTCCACCAGTCTAATGTCCATTGCTCATGTTTCTTGGCTCAAGCAAGTATCTTCTTCTTATTGGTGTCCTTTAGTAGTGGTTTCTTTGCAGCAATTCGACCATGAAGGCCTGATTCACGCAGTCTCCTCTGAACAGTTGATGTTGAGACGTGTTTGTTACTTGAACTCTGTGAAGCTTTCATTTGGGCTGCAATCTGAGGTGCAGTTAACTGGGTCTTCCTTTACTCTGGCGGTCCTCATGAGAGCCAGTTTCATCACAGCGCTTGATGGTTTTTGCGACTGCACTTAAAGAAACTTTAAAATGTCTTGAAATTTTCCAGATTGACTGACCTTCATGTCTTAAAATAATGATGGACTGTCATTTGTCTTTGCTTATTTGAGCTGTTCTTGCCACAATATGGACTTGGTCTTTTACCAAATAGGGCTATCTTCTGTATACCACTCCTACCTTGTCACAACACAACTGATTAACTGACAAGGCACACCTGTTAATTGAAATGCATTCCAGGTGACTACCTCATGAAGCTGGTTGAGATAATTATTTGGTTACTACATGATTCCATATGTGTTATTTCATAGTTTTGATGTCTTCACTATTATTCGACAATGTAGAAAATAGTAAAAATAAAGAAAATCTTTCAATGAGTAGGTGTGTCCAAATATTTAATTGGTACTTATTTTCATGCAATAAACATACAGTGATGATTACAAATATATATTTTCAACTGCATGGGGGCTTTAAATGTCTAAACATTCTATAACTTAAAAAAGAAATGTCCTCCCACTGTCAACTGCATTTATTTTCAGCAAACTTAACACGTGTAAATATTTGTATGAACATAAGTTCAACAACTGAGACATAAACTGAACAAGTTCCACAGACATGTGACTTACATAAATGGAATGTGTCCCTGAACAAAGGTGGGGGTCAAAATCAAAAGTAACAGTCAGTCTCTGGTGTGGCCACTAGCTGCATTAAGTACTGCAGTGCATCTCCTCATGGACTGCACCAGATTTGCTGTGAGATGTTACCCCACTCTCCCACCAAGGAGATACCTCGGTATAACACTCATTCTTTTGACGATAAACGTGAATCCGACCATCACCCCTGGTGAGACAAAACCGTGACTCGTTAGTGCAGAGCACTTTTTGCCAGTCCTGTCTGGTCCAGGGACGGTGGGTTTGTGCCCATAGGCGACATTGCCAGTGATGTCTGGTGAGGACCTGCTTTACAACAGGCCTACAAGCCCTCAGTACAGCCTCTCTCAGCCTCTTGAGGACAGTGTGAGCACTGATGGAGAGATTGTGCGTTCCTGGTGTAACTCGGGCAGTTGTTGTTGCCATCCTGTACCTGTCCCGCAGGTGTGAGGTTTAGATGTACCGATCCTGTGCAGGTGTTGTTACACATGGTCTGCCACTGCGAGGACGATCAGCTGTCTGTCCTGTCTCCCTGTAGCGCTGTCTTAGGTGTCTCACAGTACGGACATTTCAATTCATTGCCCTGGCCACATCTGCAGTCCTCATGCCTCCTTGCAGCATGCCTAAGGCACGTTCACGCAGATTAGCAGGGACCCTGGGCATCTTTCTTTTGGTGTTTTTCAGTCAGTAGAAAGGCCTCTTTTAGTTATTAAGTTTTCATTACTGTGACCTTAATTGCCTACCGTCTGTAAGCTGTTAGTGTCTTAACGACTGTTCCACAGGTGCATGTTCATTAATTGTTTATGGTTCATTGAACAAACACGGGAAACAGTGTTTAAACCCTTTACAATGAAGATCTGTGAAGTTATTTGGATTTTTAAGAATTCTTTTTGAAAGACAGGGTCCTGAAAAAGGGACGTTTATCAGCTGACAAATACTTCTTAGCAGATACCAAGACAACGATACAGCATCACCTAGTGAGGATATGTGAAACTACACCCAGAGCATCACATAGGGCCATTTTGGCCCCCACACATCTTTGAAAAGGTGAAGGCAACACAGAGTTAGACAGAGGACTCTATGGATAAAACCTGCTTTGGCATGGACATTGCCATTGAGGGCTTTCACCATTTGTTTTTTTGTAACAGTATTTATTAGAATTTCACAATTTTCACCCATATTAAGAGATAAAACAACAGAGACAAAGCAACAAAAGAAGAAAAGAAACAGCACTCACACATATATATGCATATACATACATACATACATACATACATACATATACACACACACACACCCATACATACGTACACCATTTTCCTCTTCCCGCTCGATGCTTCTCTCACCCCATCCCCATCATTGCGTCTCTCAATACATACATTTTAAACAAACTTACAAACAGAAATTAAACAAAAAAGCTCAGTTTAAACCAAGAAGTTAGGTTCCACACATGGAACGTACAGTGTAGTTCTGAAATACATAGATCCCCGCCATTCTAAGAGAATCCTTGCAGAATAATAGCTGATACCTCAGGTTCTAGGTCATTTAGAGAAGGTTCCCATACGTTGTAGAACTGGTCTGTTTTAGAATACAATGTACATGTCAGATATTCCAGTGGCACCCATTCAAATAGTATCTTATGCCAATCTTTAATAGAAGGAACCTTATCACTAATCCACTGTAAAAGGATGTTTTTCCTCGCTGCGAAGGTAAGGATGTTGTAAAGCCTCCTCTTACCCACAGAAGTAACATGCCTACTAGGGAGACCTAACAGTAAAGAAACTGGGTCCAATTCTAGATCAACCCCTAGGATCTTTTCAATTTCTTGCAGAACACCAGACCAGTATCTTTGTATTTTGGCACATGACCATAAACAATGTATTAGGGAGCCTGTATCAGTTTTACATTTAAGACACTGAGGAGAAGAGGAAGAGGGACTAAAAGCATGTCTGTGATTTGGGGATATATGCAATCTGTGTATTATTCTTAACTGGATTGCTCTAGTACGATTACATATAGATATTGTTTTTTGCATATCTCCAAATGTCCTCCCACATCTCTTCGTCAATAGTAACAGACAATTATTTCTCCCACACTTGTTTCACCCTCTGTGTGTTGACAGCAGAAAATGACTTTAAAGCATCATAAAACAGACTTAGACATTTTCCTTTGTGGGAAAAAAAGCATTCTTTCAATGACAGACATATCAGGGTTACCAATTAAGGTGGTGCTCTTCAGAATATAATGTCTTACTTGTAGGAAGTGGAAAAAGTCCTGCTTTGGGAGTCGATATTTCTCGACCATCTGCTCAAATGACAATAACATCTGATCAGGAATAAGTCATTTAGTCTACGTATGCCCTTATTAAGCCAAAAGTTAAAGCCAGCATCCAGAAATCCTGGACTAAAATCTGGGTTGTTAAGAATTGGCGCAAGAGCAGAGGTTAGTTTGGACCTTCCCAGGAAGTGTTGAACTGACCTCCATACTTTGAGTGTGTTAAGTGTAACGGGATTATTGCAGTGATCTTCTACAGACTTGAAACTTCTGAAAAATAAAATATCCTGTAAGGGGTATTTTGAAAGAGAAGTCTCAATGTCTAACCAAATCGAGGTGGGCACACCACTGATAGAACCTGATATTGGGCAGGTCCAAGCCGCCCATAGAACTTGACTACTTTAAAATGGTGAAAGCGCCAACTGGGTGGGACTTCCTATGTGTTATGGAAGAGATCACATGATTCTATCTAGGTCATCAGGAGAGATCAAACAATTATACTTGTGCACTAACACTAGATGGCAGTAAAAAGTAAAAATTTTGTGTTTATTATTACATCTTGTTGGCTCGGTTCGATCCAGCGACTTGTTGGTTATTTGGTTCCTTCCGGTCTGCTATAGTTGTAAGCATATCATATAACAGAGGCTATTCTCTTCTACCAGTAGGGGAGGCACTAATACAACCTTGTACTTTGTAAATTCACAGAACACGCTTGAAGAACAAGTTTGCTCCTAAATATCAGCAAAGTTATTGTAGTACTAGTGCAGTAATGTAATATCTCTACATAAATTGTAGTTAACTGCTCTTACACAGGCGCCTTGCCCAGTTATGATCATGTGTTATATACAACTGCCATATATTATATTTAGACAATCAATCATAGGCAGTTGACGTACAGTAAAGGGGGTTATAGCTTTCCAGCTGAGTGGAGCTCCTCAGATTCCTAATTAAATGTACCTGAGCTACTTACTGTACTATAACACAAGATAATATATTAGCCAACACCCAAATCACATTCAACAGGCTGCAGATATGATTGATTCCATTGGCTGTCCCTGCCTGTCACCGCAGAAGCATGTGTGGGTCAAACTTGGGAGGCATTTGGAGTTACAGGGGTGAGATGTCATGAACCTGACTGACCCGGATTACCAAAGGCTCCTGTGGCAATCCCATGAGCCACCAAATATAGCTCCTCTTACGGAGGCCAGGGTGACTTTCTCTTACCCAATCTCAAAGGGTGTACACACACTAACTGAATGGAGTTGAAGTTTCTTCCACAGTCCAAATAACTAAAATGCTAAAGTTACCTTTAAAAAAATAATAATAATAAAAATTGCGTATGAAGTATTATGCAGGACAAGGAGACACTCATTGAAGTTCAGTAAATGTATTTATTCATGGCAAACATTAATATTTCACATCTTTAAATTTGTACACTACCTCCAGAGGTTTAACAGTCCTTAACCATGTGTCTTTTCCAACCTGTAGATCAAAGTTAACCAACCAGTAAAAGCTAGCCAGATAGTTTGTCCACAAGTTGTCTTTCACGCAACGATTCAGTACCTCTCCTAGCATTCCTTTCACTCAACCCCAAATAATAAAAAATGCAACCCCTAATTTATACCCGTCAAACTGATTTAGTTTTTCAACTCACTGACAAAAATAAATATATTAGTGAATATATACTCTGTTCAGCAGAACAGCAAGCGGAGCACGGATAAAAGATGTGAACACTTTACGACAACATGAGGATCTAACAAATCCACAGGAGCAAGAGACAAATGAGTTGTTCTAGCAGCAGCAACATTGTCTTTTTTACAGAACATGTTCAAATATACGGTTTACACCAAAGTGCAAATAGGTATGTACTGTATATAGCTTATACTGTATATTCATAATATGTTCTAATTTACTAAGTTCTTGCCAGGTTGAGGCTTTAGAGTATTATGGCACATTTCAAAACATTTCACAGGTCATTCTATATCAACAATAAGTCATGCAAAGTTTACGATACACTAATATATATATATTTGGGTGACCAAAATGTGTAATTAATTTATACGTTAACGTTTGATAACATACATTTAAAAAGCATGACATTCATATTTGTATCAGGATATATGAAAGATAGAATATCTTCACAGCAATGCTCTCAAAGTGTGCTACCATAATCAACATTCTGAAACTGTACATCTCGGTACTCCTATGCCATAGGTCAGTGGTGCTGGGAAATTAAAAGCCTTGTTTGAGAACGAAAGACAACAGCCTGCCAAAACAATGCAGAACACAATGAAAACCAACCAATCAACCAGTGCTTTTCTATCAACTCCCCACAACCCCTTAGGAATGGGTGAATTCTCTCCTCAACAGAGCACCAAAGCAACCTTTCCCACTAATTCTTGCACCAACTGTTAGCATTTTTACATACATGTGTATATTACACACCGAAAGTACAAAACATTAGGGACACCTGCTCTTTCCATGATATAGACTGACCAGGTGAATTATATGATCCCTTATTGATGCAAGTTGTTAAAGGGGAAGAGACAGGTTAAAAAAAATAAAAAATAAGCCTTGAGACATGGATTGTGTATGTGTGCTATTCAGAGGGCAAAACAAAAGATGCAAGTGCCTTTGAAGGGGGTATGGTAGTAGGTGCCAGGCGCACCAGTTTGAGTATGTCAAGAACTGCAATACTGCTGAGATTTTCACGCTCCGGTGTGCATCAACCATGGTCCACCACCCAAAGGACATCCAGCCAACTTGACAACTATGGGAAGCATTGGAGTCAACATGGGCCAGCATCCCTATGGAACGCTTGACACCTTGTAGAGTCCATGCCCGACGAATTGAAGCTGTTCTGAGGGCAAGGGAGGAGGGGGGCATGGATTCCTATCCCTCGTCCGTGTTGCCCTTTCCTCAAATTTCTTCGGCATCTGGGAGACTCCCAAGGATCTTACTCTGGAGTAAGGGCCTCATGCCTCGTTAAAGCTTGGTCCATTAACTTCTGTTAGGGATTCATCTGCAGTTACTCTTAAAACAGATACCCTAGAAGTACGTGGATTTGTTTTTTATTAAATAATTTTGTACATTGAATCATTTTTAAGTTTTACATTTTGGCTTGATTATTGTTTTGTTTTCTTAAAGACAGCGTGATCTTAGGAGGACAAGCAATGTAAGAGAGAAATGTGTGAGAGCACAGTCTACTTCACTTGGCTGTCATCATCTGCACAAACTCTGCAAGGCAGAACAAAACAGGGAGAGAAAAAAATGAGAAGAAATCCACAAGAATAAAGGGCATTCTGTTAACAATGATTATGGCACATTAATAAGATTATTGGAACAAAGTAACATGAGGAATCGAGGTCTTCAATACTATTTTGAATTCAATGAGCAGTGATTCATTAAGATTGTTATGGATAACTCCTTTTATTGCCTTTACTTTCAGCATCAAAGCAAAGAGAAATAAGGCACAACTGACAGGGGCAACAGTGGAAAGACACAAACTTCAGTGAACTCACAGTAGATCTGAGAGGAGGAGCAGGAAGAGGGAGAGAGAGGAGGAAAAAGGAGGACGAGGAAGTGGAGGTTTTAAGAGAATCTTTAGCCCTCTCGTTTTCGCAGATCGGAAGGTACCAGAAAAGTCTTAGAAATACGGTGATATTTAGCACCACCTTGGCTTGCAACAGGCTACGGGGAGCTTCCACCTATCCGTTTCCTTTATATCTGCAAACGCACGAATGGGAGAGGGGAAGGACGTTGAGCTCACCTTCATAGTTGACCTGTCCGTCTCCGTCAATGTCGGCCTCGCGGATCATCTCGTCCACCTCCTCGTCTGTGAGCTTCTCCCCGAGGTTGGTCATGACGTGGCGCAGCTCTGCCGCACTGATGTAGCCATTCCCATCCTACAGGGAGAACAGGCTCATTCAATAGGAAAAGAGAGAAGGCTCTTACATACAGTACTTTGACCTGATCTCATTCTGACAGGTTTAAACAAGGATTTTCTATCAGAACGATCAGTGACATGTCCATCTTCCCTAGCAAACTGGCATTGTAGCAGTAACCAAGGCCCTTCAGGACTGTTGCACAAATGTCCAACAAAAACAATGCCTGACACAATCACACCAGTCACATCCGATCCGTCAATGAGGGTGGAAACCACCAACCGCAATACACACTAAAGTTCAGTCCACACACACCCAAAATCACATGGCTCTGTTTAAAAAGGGGTTGCATTATTCCAGGCTGCACGGAGCAATATAAGCCCAGGCAATGAGCACTCCCCATTAGCTTGTGACTCAGATTTCTGCACTGCAATAATCCCCCATCCTGCATGTGGGTAACGTTATACTCCGCTCCCAACAGACAAAGCCCTTCTCTCAGCAACACAGTTAAGACATAACGATGACGACAAACACTGGATTACATAACATCAGGATGGCAGAGGCGCAGTAGTCCATCCCACTTTCAACATTTAACGTCACATTCTCAGAACATGATGTTTGTTTTTGTTCAATCACTTTGGTGCAATTTTCACAAGTATGTGATACATTTCCACAATTCTAAGCACAAAAATCTAAAACAGACAATCATAATGGCTCAAAACACTAAGCACATTTCCAATTGACGGAGTACAACAATCAAAGGGGACGGTGTGGAGCATACGTACCTTATCAAAGACTCTGAAGGCTTCTCTGATCTCCTCCTCGCTGTCTGTGTCCTTCATCTTCCTCGCCATCATTGTCAGGAACTCTGGGAAGTCGATTGTCCCATTACCTAAGGACGAACAAGACAATCTTCATTTTATGTTTGTGCACACACACACACACTTTATTTCATAATGAGCTGTGTTGAAATTTTTGTCAGTACATTCTGGAATGCGCCCAAAGAGAGATATCATCTTGGCATCGGAGTACACGGGCAGCACCATTGAGGTAATCTCCATTTCTAAGTAATCCATTTTCTTCTTCAATTAAGTCTATGAGTTGGCAAACAAACAAAGGTTGCAAACTACTGCCTAGATGTGTTGTTTGAACAGATATAAAAGCAAAGGTTGCTGATTTACTGCCACCGACAGTTATGGAATGTTTGCTCATGAGTATAATTCATTGACTGATCCCTCTTGATGGAATCATGTGATCATTCCATAACACATATGGAATTCCCACCCAGTTGACTACTTTAAAAATGGTGGAAGCCCTCAATGGCATCACTATAGTCCCCGGTTTCGAATCCAGGCTGAATCACATCCAGCCGTGATTGGGAGTGCCCATAGGGCGGCGCACAATTGGCCTTGCGTCGTCCAGGTTTTGGCCGGAGTAAGTCTTAACTGACTTGTGTTGTATAGCACACTGTATTACTTATACAACTAATATAAGGACAGGACATGAGTAAAAATGAACGTGGGCATTGCTTAATGCGTTTCAAAGGAAGAACATTCCAAGCATTTCAATGTAGGTAAGCTAGGGGGGGATACAGGTGACCTAAAGGGACAAAACTAGAATATCAATACACAACATATTCCTCCCCCTTTACCTTTGATGACTCATAAGGAAAAAGTAAATATTCCCTGTTTTGCCTAGTGTTTTCTTTTTAACATAAGTTCTCCTAATGTAAATAAATGAACTTTTCAGAATAACTTTTTCCAAACTAGGGAAAGAGGGTAGACGACCTCAGTCCCCAGACTTAACCCTGGGGTGTATTCTGCCCCAATGTCTGAGGTTAGTCTGAAATAAATAGTCAACCTGTCAGAGGGTCGTCTTTCTCTTGCAGGGTAATGACGACGTACAGGCGAGTCTACAGTCTCATTATCTCTGAGTCTGAGTGGTGATGGTGTATGCCCAGACGGGGGTGCAACAGTACCCTGCGTATGCACTCTGGAGACTGGAGCACTTTCCACATTTGTAGGTTGCTGCAGTGGATGTTCAGGTGATGGCTCGTAGTCATGGTAAGTCTCCAGTAGCTGATCCTGGTTTGTCGCTTGACATGAGTCATCTCTGAGGTTGGTTCCTGGCAACAGTTGATCCACGTGTCTCCTCCAGATGATGTTTTCCGGTGTGTGAACTGTGTAGGACACAGGCCCTGTTTGTGCGACCACTGTGGCTGGTATCCACTTTGGACCTTTGCAGTAGTTCCGAGCAAGAACTCGCTCTCCAGCCATGAAGCTTCTGTCTTTTGCTTTGCTCAGTCTCTCCACCTGTGCTCGCTGTTGTGTCTGTACAACCCGTTTCGTCTTTGGAGGTCGAGTCACGTGCAAGCTGTCTTTTCATCATGGCTGACGCAGGTGCCACTTTGATTGTAGCGTGGGGGAGTTTTTCTGTAGGTTAACAGGAAGGTGTTTAGACGCCTATTGAGGGAGCCATTCCCTTGTGATGATTTTAAAGCCTGCTTCATCGCTTGGACAAACCTTTCAGCGAGGCCGTTCGTTGCAGGGTGATACGGCGCTGACTTGAGGTGTTAAATTTAATTTGCTTCCATGAATGACCAGAACTCTTCAGACACCAGTTGGGGGCCATTATCACTAACGAGTTGCGTTGGCAAGCCGAAGCGACTGAAGATTGACCGTAGCTCTTCGATGGTTCTCTCCGCTGAGGTGCTCTCCATCACTGACCTCAGGCCATTTGCTGTGTGCGTCAACTACGACTAAGAACATACGATCCTCCAGTGGGCCTGCATAGTCTATGTGGACTCGCTGCCAAGGCTCCTCTGGGATGTCCCATGGGTGGTGGCGCTAGCTGAGGCATGTTCATCTTTTGACATGCAGAACATGACTTGACCTGGTCTTCGATAGCTGCGCACAGACCTGGCCACCAAAAGTAGCTGCGTGCAATCTCCTTCATTCGCACCATGCCACAGTGCCCTGAATGGAGTTCCTCAAGCACCTGCCTTCTCAGTGGCAGCGGTGACTCGAAAACCCCATAGCAAGCATCCAAACTGAACGGTGAGCTCGTTTCTCCTCACTAAGGTTGTAGGCTGTCCGACATCTCTACTTCTTTTCCACGAGTGACAATGTCCACGACCTCAGACATCACTGGATCAGTGTGAGTGAACCTTTTCACTTGGACAAATGTAACTGGAGAGTTGTCACTTCCTTGGAGTAGAAGATTTCAGCCTGGGAGTGCTCAGTGTGTGCGACAGGTAAGGGAAGACTTGAGAGGCCGTCTGCATTGCAGTGCTGCTCAGAACTTCTGTACTTGATATCGTTACTGGTGAGCAGATAACAATAACGCCCATCGCTGCATGCGGTTGGCTGCACACAACGGAATGCCGGTGTGGAGACCAAAGATTGAGGTGAGGGGTCTATGGTCCGTCAGCAGTGTGAATCGTCGGCCAAACAGAAACTGATGAAAAACTCCAAACACAATGGCGAGTGCTTCACGCTCTGTGCATAATTGCTCTCGGCTTTACTTAAGGTCCGTGATGCGAAAGCAATTGGCCTTTCTTCACCTGATGGCATGATGTGAGAGACAACTGCACCAACGCCATAAGGCGATGCACCACATGCCAACTGTAATGGCAAGTTGGGGTCGAAGTGGGTTAGCGCCTCTGACTGAGCTAAGGCCGTTTTCACTTTCTTGAAGGCCTCCTCACATCTGTCTGTCCGCTCCCACTGTTTGGTTTTGTTCAAAAGTTCATGCAGTGGCTTTAACATGTTAGCTAGGTTTGGCACACACTTTGCGTAGTATGTCAGTAGTCCTAAGAATGATCTCAGCTGACTCGCGTTCTGTGGGGATGGAGCTTCCGCAACGGCCTTCACCTTCAATGGCGCCTTGTGGAGCCCCGAACTGTCGATGACGTGGCCCAGGTACTCAACAGAAGGCCGGAAAAACTTGCAGGTGTCCTTCTGGACCCTCAAACCGTACGCCTCCAATATCTGTAGTGTAGCGTTCAGGTTTCTCAGGTGCTCCTGCTCGTCTTTGCCGGTCATGAGTAGATCGAGGTAACATTGGACCCCAGTGAGCCCGCTCAGTATCTGGTCCATAGCTCACTGAAACAAGGCCGGAGCTGAGGTGATTCCAAAAGGAAGCCTCCAGTACCTGTACAGTCCTTTGTGAGTCACTATGGTCAACAGTTCTTGTGACTCTTGGTCCACATGCATCTGTAGATGTAGACTTATGTCAGGCCTATCTTACTGAATGTTTGTCCTCCAGCTAAACCAGAAAATAGGTTGTCAATGAGGGGTAGTGGATATTTTTCAGCAGTCAAGACTGGGTTAATGGTGACTTTGAAATCACCACAGAGTCAGTCTGAGTGATCCATCTTTTTTCATGACTGGAACAATGGGTGTAGCCCATTCACTAACATTCCCTGGAGCCAAGACTCCACTCTCGACTAGTCTGTTTAGCTCAATTTCAACATCTGGTTTTATGGCGTATGGGACAGGTCTAGCATTGAAGCATTTTTGGCTTGCTGTCTGGTTTCACTGTCAGTTTAACTGTTATGTCCTTCATACTGCCAAGTTCTCCTTTGAACACATCCGCGTGTTTCCTCAATATCCCTTGTAGGTTTGTGTTCTCTTTTGCAACCATGTGAATTTCCTGCCAGTTGAATTTGATCTTTTCCAGCCATGTGAGTCCTAGCAATGCTGGATGGTTGCCTTTCACAATGTAGAGTGGTAGCTTTACCTTGTTTGTTGTGCTCCACTGTAACAATCACGCTTCCTCTCACTGGAACAATCTCACCAGTGTGTGTTTTCAGCGTCATCTTTGTGGGCTGTAGTGTAAGGGGATGTAGTTTCTCCTTGTATACAGCCTCAGACAGCAAAGATATGGCTGCTCCAGTGTCCACTTGCATCCGTACTGCGTTTCCATCCAGTAGCGGTGTCACCCATTAGCCGTATCCATTGTCTGAAATCGACATAACATGCAAAGATTCTCCCCCTTCATTTTATGCACTCTTTTTGAACTTCCTGAAGTCCCTTTTCCTTTGTTCAGTACTTTTGTTTGATTGTGTCTTTTTGTTTTTCTCTGCACGTTCAATGTGACCCATTTTTCCACAACTTCTGCAGTGTAAGTCTTTGCACCAACACTCCTCTGCTTGGTGACCTGGTTTCCCACAGCGACAGCATGGCTTCCCACCTCCTGCCTTGTTTTTTAACCACGTAGACACCTTATGCACTTTAGTCGAAGCACTTAGCTGTTGTGCGTCTTTATTTGCCATTTCCATTGACGTACTCACTTCTATTGCTCTCTGCAATGTTAAGTCACTCTCAGTCAAAAAGGCGTTTCTGGATTGCCTCGCTGCGCATGCCACACACTAACCTATCACGTATAGTGTCACTCATTGATCTCCCAAATTTACAGTGTTCAGATAAGTTGTTTCAATACAGCCACAAACTGTGAGATTGATTCCCTCTCATCTTGATTTCTCTTATGAAACCAGAATCTCTCTGCGATTATCAGTGGTTTGGGAGAATAATGTCCTTTTAAGGTAGCCACAATTTCATCATATGCTTTATCACCTTGTTTTACAGGCATTACTTGGCTGCGCAGTAGATTGAATGTTTTTCCTCCCATAACAGTCAAAAAATGTTGGCACAACAACTTCTGCTTTAATTCCATTTGCCAACACAAAGAACTCCAACGTTCTGTGTAAGAACTCCATTGTTCCACAGATTCAAATGTTCCTATATTTCCAATCAATGCAGACATTTTCGGTTTATTTTTCTTTCTCACACTTTTCAGATGGTCCCAGACCCCTTTTATTTCTTTTAACTCACTCAGACTTCACTTTCTCCCGCAGCAAAACTCTTCATATCCCTCGAGGCTCTCGTTGCCGTGACTAGCATCACTCGACTGGCTAGCTCCGCGTTTTGTTTGCGTCTTTCTACGGCGAAAAAAAAATAATACAAATTTACCTCAGACTTTCTGCCAAAGATGAGCACAAACGTGAGAACGTTTCTTCCTCGTCGCCAGTTGTTGTATAGCACACTGTATTACTTATACAACTAACAGGACATGAGACGGGAGTAGAAATTAACGTGGGCATTGTTAAATGCATTTCACAGGAAGAACATTCCAAGCACTTCAACGTAGGTAAGCAAGGGGGGGGGTTACAGGTGCCCTAAAGGGACAAAACTAGAATATCAATACACAACAACTTGTCTAGTTAAAAAAAAAAACTTTACCTTTATTTATGAGAATCATCATTCACCTTTTGTGAATTTGGAAGCATTTATGTAATCAAAAACAAGCACATACAGGCTTCAAATTTTTTACTGTCATGTTAACTGACTGAGGAAAATGTATAAGATCCCCTAAGCCTGTGTTGACCTTATTATCTGCATTTATCCCAAAACCCCATTCATTTCCACCATAGACTGGCTGAGCGAACCAAAAAGGTAAGTAATTTCTAGTTTTAGGACTACAAGCTGGCGAGCTCTATGTCCATGCCAAAAATGGGTTTTATCCATCTAGAGTCCTCCAACTCTATGGGTGAGCCTTTGTTGTGGTTGGAAACGATGGATGGTTGAAATGCGATCCACCATGAAACCAGAGCCATGGTGCCATCCAGGTCGGACAGCAGGTAGCCTAGCGGTTAACCTCTTGCTCCTACCTGACACGCAGGCGTCCCATCTAGACATCTGGAAATGCGCTACGCTAAATGCTAATAGTACTAGTTAAAACTCAAACGTTCATTAAAATACACATGCAGGGTATTGAATTAAAGCTACACTCGTTGTGAATCCAGGCAACAAGTCAGATTTTTAAAATGCTTTTCGGCGAAAGCATGAGAAGCTATTATCTGATAGCATGTAACACCCCAAAAGACCCGCAGGGGACGTAAACAAAATAATTAGCATAGTCGGCGCTACACAAACCGCACAAATAAAATATAAAACATTCATTACCTTTGACCATCTTCTTTGTTGGCACTCCTAGATGTCCCATAATCACTATTGAGTCTTTTTTTCGATTAAATCGGTCCATATATAGCCTAGATATCGATCTATGAAGACTGTGTGATAAACGGAAAAAAATAGCGTCTTATAACGTAACGTCATTTATTAAAATGAAAAAAGTCGACGATAAACTTTCACAAAACACTTCGAAATACTTTTGTAATGCAACTTTAGGTATTAGTAAACGTTAATAAGCGATCAAATTGATCACGAGACGAAGTATATTCTATAGGGGTACATCTGGAAATAATGTCCGGGTAAATCTCAACCAAAATATCCGGTCCGAGACCTGAAGAAATGGGCTGCCTCTTCTTCGTTTGACCAAGAAACAAATCGTAGGCAAATGACAAGACTGTTGACATCGTGTGGAAGCTGTAGGAATTGCAATCTCGCCTCCAGGTAATTTGCTTTCCCATAGACAATACATGCAAGTGGCGCATTGATATATTTTTCCATTTTCAGTGATCAGATTTTCCTGCACTTTTCGATGAAACGCACGTTCTGTTATAGTCACAGCCGTGATTTAACCAGTTTTATAAACGTCTGAGTGTTTTCTATCCACACATACTAATCATATGCATATACTATATTCCTGGCCTGAGTAGCAGGGCGCTGAAATGTTGCGCGATTTTTAACAGAATGTTAGAAAAAGTAGGGGGTAGGAGTAACAGGTTAAGGGCCAGTAATTATGCAGTGTGTGTGTCACCATTCATCCACTATGTGAAAGGGGTCAGCCTTGTTAGGTTCTGACCATACTTGTGCATGCGTGTCAGCACGTCAGTGTGTGTCATTGTACACATCTCTCTAATCTTACCATCGGCGTCCACCTCGTTGATCATGTCCTGTAGCTCTGCCTCAGTAGGGTTTTGTCCCAGAGAGCGCATGACAGTGCCCAGCTCCTTGGTGGTGATGGTGCCATCGCCGTCCTTGTCGAACAGTGAGAAGGCCTCCTTGAACTCTGAATAAGCAAACAGGGAACAGTGTGGGATTGGTGGAAATGCCTATATTGGCTATGTCAATAGTCTACATGGTCTTTCTATCCTCGTCTCCTTTCCTTCATCTGCACTGATGTGAGAGAACTGGACAGCTAAGGGCAAATTCCCAGGATGCGTTCAACATACTGATTTCACCCAATTTTTAGATCTGTGCAGATGAAGAAAAAGGAGAAAAAAAACACCTCTTACTAAGAATGGTAGGTACAAGATTAGCAGCAGCAGTACAAACTAACAGGCAGAGTAGCCTAAATGTTGGCCACTACCATGAGGATCCATGACTAAGCACCCACACTATCTGGCCAACCAACAGGAACTCAAATCACTTTGACTAACTGGGATTGGATTGAAGAGCTTTGAAAGGACAGAACCTCACTGTTCAGGGTTAGGGATTGTACTTACCAGCAATCTGCTCCTCAGTCAGTTGGTCAGCCTGTGAAGACGAGAGGAAGCAAGAGTGAGAGTTGTCCACGGCCCCAAACATATTATAGCCTGAGGTAAATTAAGCCACAATCACCTAATGGCTGCTCTTTTACTCCTGTGTGTAACCATACCTGCCCACTGGATTCGCATGAGACCAGATGAAATGACAGTGATACTTTCACCCCTATAACCTCAGTGCTCACAGGAGTAGCATAATGTTGTTCCTACACATGTTTACATGCACACCGTTATACCATTATTATTCGGGATACTCAAGTATTCTGTTTGAGTTGACGCATACAGTACCATTTTAAAAAGTCTGGACACACAGACTCAAGAGCTTCTTTATTTTTACTATTTTCTACAGTAGAATAATTTCTCTCAACCAGCTGCACCCGGAATGCTTTTCCAATAGTCTTGAAGGAGTTCCCACATATGCTGAAAACTTGTTGGCTGATTTTTCTTCACTCCGTGGTCCAACTCATCCCAAACCATCTCAATTGGGTTGATGTCGGGTGATTTTGGAGGCCAGGTCATCTGATGCAGCACTCCATCACTCTCCTTGGTCAAATAGCCCTTACACAGCCTGGAGGTTGGGTCATAGTCCTGTTGAAAAACAAAATGATGGGACTAAGCGCAAACCAGATGGGATGGCATATCGCTGCAGATGAGCCATGCTGGTTAATTGTGCCTTGAATTCTAAATAAATCCCAAGTGTCACCAGCAAAGCACACCCACACCTCCATGCTTCACGGTGGGCACCACACACGCGGAGATCATCCGTTTACCTACTCTGCATCTCAAAAGGACTCAAATTTGGATAGATTCCCACCGGTCTAAATGTTCATTGCTCGTGTTTCTTAGCTCAAGCAAGTCTCTTATTGGTGTCCTTTAGTAGTGGTTTCTTTGCAGCAATTCGACCATGAAGGCCTGATTCCCACAGTCTCCTCTGAACTGTTGAGATGTTTCTGTTACTTGAACTCTGAAGCATTTATTTGGTCTGCAATTTCTGAGGCTGGTAACTAATGAACTTATCCTCTGCAGCAGAGGTAACTCTGGGTATTCCTTTCCTGTGGTGGTCCTCATGAGAGCCAGGATCATCATAGCGCTAGGTTTTTGTGACTACTCTTGAAAAACATTTCAATGTTTGAAATTTTCCAGATTGACTGACCTTCATGTCTTAAAGTAATGATGTACCGTCGTTTCTCTTTGCTTATTTGAGCTGTTCTTGCCATAATATGGACTGGTTTTTTTTTTAACCAAAAAGGGCTATATACACTGTATACCAGTAGATAGCCCTATACCTTGGTCACAACACAACTGATTGGCTCAAACACATTAAGGAAAGAAATTCCACAAATGAACTTTTAACAAGGCACACCTGTTAATTGAAATGCATTCCAGGTGACTCATGAAGCTGGTTGAGAGAATGCCAAGCATGTGCAAAGCTGTCATCAAGGCAAAGGGTGGCTACTTTGAAGAATCTCAAATATGTTGATTTGATAAACACTTTTTTGGTTACTACATGATTCCATGTGTTATTTCATAGTTTTGATGTCTATACAAAAACGTTTACATTGTAGAATAATAGTGAAAAGAATGAGAAACCCTGGAACGAGTAGGTTTGTCCTTACTTTTGGCTGGTACTGTATGAACATATCCGGTCCTGGTTGAGAAATATGCCGATATTAAGACAGGATACTGTGGCATGTAAAACATCTTATGCCGTTTACGGTTGTTTTTCGTGGTTTGCGCAGGCTCAGTTCCAAATATCATGGGTGTTGAGTGATCTTGAGTTCATCTGTCAAACAAATCACTTCAAAAAAGTAGGCTCCCCACAGTTAGATCCACCATAATTCATTTTGCTGATATTCTGCACTTTCACCCCTAAATTTCTGCTTATAATTTGACATTTGGCAGGCCATTTGTTTGTCAACTGTAGTTAGGCTGTGACAGAAGAGAAGGTGCATGTATCTAGACTAAACACAGTAGAGCTCACCAGAATAATGTCTTACATAGAATGGATGCATTAGTAATCTAGTTAACACCAATAAAGTTGTCTGTTTTGTTTAGGGACCGGGGGAGGGGGGCGCAATTACTCCAAAACAGTGGAACGATTGGTCCTGTGCAAAATGTAATCAGTTTGATCAATTCTAAGGAAATTAAAAGTTGAGAAAACAATGCATGTCTTCAGTTGCATATTTTATGTGGTTGAAATACTGTGTGCTTGCCTACGTGTCAAGATAACATGTCTCAAGAGATGCTGAAAGAAAGAAAACCAATTTCTCCACTCCTGTTCGAGTCAAAATTAACATTTATTGTATAAATTTTACTGCAAGAAATGCATAATTTGCAGGAGTTGATTTAAGGACTGGCTCCTTTTTTTCAATTTTCACCTAAAATCACATACCCAAATCTAACTGCCTGTAGCTCAGGCCCTAAAGCAAGGATATGCATATTATTGGTACCATTTGAAAGGAAACCCTTTGAAGTTTGTGGAAATGGGAAAGGAATGTAGGAGAATAACACACAATAGATCTGGTAAAAGATAATACAATCATCTTTGTAATGCAAGAGAAAGGCCATCATGTATTATTCCAGCCCAGGTGCAATTTAGATTTTGGCCACTAGAAGCAGTAGTATATGTGCAACGTTTTAAGTATTAACTTCAGGATTGGTGGGCCCCTGCGGGACAGTTGCGCAAACGTAGGCGAATGCGATTAGCATCAGGTTGTAAGTAACAAGAACATTTCCCAGGATATTACAGTGAAATAATGTTATTGTTTGAGGAGAGTGCACAGTTGTTCTTAATAAACAAATTGGGCACATTTGGGTCTTGATACATTTTGAACAGAAATACAATGGTTAATTTGATCAGTTTAATACATTGCATTCAGAAAGTATTCAGACCCCTTGACTTTTTCCACATTTTGTTACAGCCTTAGTCTCAAAATAATTAAATTGTTTCCCCCTTCCGCATCAATGTACACACAATACCCCATAATGACCAAGCAAAAACAGGTTTAGACATTTTTGCACGACAGGTTGCCTAGTGGATAGAGCATCGGACTAGTAACCGAATGGTTGCAAGATCGAATCCCCGAGCTGACAAGGTAAAAATATGTCGTTCTGCCCCTGAACAAGGAGGTGAACCCCTGTTCCTAGGCAGTCATTGAAAATAAGAATTTGTTCTTAAAAAAAACACACAAAAAAAAAACTGAAATGACATTTACATAAGTATTCAGACCCTTTACTCAGTACTTTGTTGAAGCACCTTTGGCAGTGATTACAGCGAGTAGTCTTGGGGATAACGCTACAAGCTTGGCACACCTGTATTTGGGGAGTTTTTCCTCCTCCTCTGCAGACCCACTCAAGCGCAGTCAGGTTGGGTGGGGAGCTTCAGAGATGTTTGATCGGGTTCAAGTCTGAGCTCGGGTCTGGCTGGGCCACTCAAGGACATTGAGATTTGCCCCAAAGCCACTCCTGAGTTGTCTTGGCTGTTTGCTTACAGTCATTGTCTTGTTGGAAGGTGAACCTTCGCACCAGCCTGAGGTCCTGAGGGCTCTGGAGCAGGTTTTCATCAAGGATCTCGCAATACTATGCTCCCTTCATCTGTCCTTCAATCCTGACTAGTCTCCCAGTCCCTGCCGTTGAAAAACATCCCCACAGCATGATGCTGCCACCACCATGCTTTGCCTTAGGGATGGTTCCAGGTATCCTCCAGACGTGACACTTGGCATTCAGGCCAAAGTGTCCAATCTTGGTTTCATCAGACCAGAGAATCTTGTTTCTCAATTCCAAATGTGCTGTCATGTGCCTTTTACTGAGGAGAGGCTTCCGTCTGGTCACTCTACCATAAAGATCTGATTGGTGGAGTGCTGCAGAGATGGGAGAACCTTCCAGAAGGGCAACCATCTTCACAGAGGAACTCTGGAGCTCTGTCAGAGTGACCATCGGGTACTCTGTCACCTCCCTGACAAAAGCCTTTCTCCCCCAATTACTCAGTTTGGCCGGGCGGGCAACTCTAGGAAGAATTGAGTTTGAATACACATACTAACCGCAGTATTTGTGAATTGAGTATATATTATGCTTATTGGTCATAGTATGCCAAAAGGTCCTGTATGTCGTACTAAATTCACCAAAATACGAAGTATACATGAAGTGTACACTATTCTGTGCTTATAAGGACCATAATGCAATTCATCAGAAAATGGGCATGGCTTCACAACATTTTCAGATTTGAAGAAAATGGCAGAAAATATTAGGGCTGTTCGATAAATCAATAATTAGAGGTAAATTCTTCCCTCAATAACAATATAAAAACATTTAGATTCATTTTCGATAATGTCGATATAGAATAACTAGGAGCAGCAGGAACGTGCGGAGAAGTGACAATATGCACGTGGAGAGGTATAGCCCACTAAAAACCACTTAGCACCTTGAGTTATGGAGTAGCCACTATTAACCACCAAAAATGAGTGATGTAGGCAAAAACAGTGGCAGTGATAGCCATGGAGAAGGAGCAGCTTCCAACAAAGAAATGATTGATAAGGGTTAAACTGTTTCAGTAATTTGGAAGTGGTTTGGCTTTTTGAAGTCCGACAAATATTCAGTGCAAATTGTGCCGTAGACAGGTGGCAACGAAGTCTGGTAGTACGACAAACCTTTTTCAACATCTGAAGCAAAATCACTCTTTGGAACATGCAGGAAGTTTGAGTTTGCGCCACGGTATTGATAAACGCCCCTCAAGCATCAGCCAATCTTGGGATGTTTGCCCAAAACAGTCAACACTGACAGCATTGATGCCCTTACAAGCAAACATCAAAAAGACATCACAAATGCTATTATGCATTGCATTGCTAAGGACATGCTACCAATTAACACAGTCAAAGAGGAAGGTTTCAAGAGGCTTATCAATTTAATTGACCCCAGGTACGTGCTCCCTGGCCGCAAACAGGGAACAATTTTGCTTTAAGTATATATTTTTTTGCTCAAATATATATATTTTTAAATGTAACCTTTAACTAGGCAAGTCAGTTAATAACAACTTATTTACAATAACGGCCTATCAGGGAACAGTGGGTTAACTGCTTTGTTCAGGGGTAGAACGACAGATGTTTACCTTGTCAGCTCAGGGATTCGATATAGCAACCTTTTAGTTACTGCCCCATCGCTCTAACCACAGTTTGTTCAGGCATTCTTGAGTTTGAAGCAGATATGCACCTTTTAAACAATGATTAGTATCGTGATAATTATCGTTATCAATGGGGGGGGGAGTGATAATTTATTTGCCCTAGAAATTATGCAGTCGAAATCCGACGAGAGAAGGCACAAATTCATTGCTTTAACTAATTATGACAAATGTTCTGAAAATTTGGAGCAATGTAATAAAGGAATGATTTAAAATTAGTTACGTTATGTTGGTTGACAATTTGTTAGTTACGCTAGCCGTACGAACGGCAAAGCATTACAGCAGTATGTTAGCTAGTTACCTAACGTTAGTTGGTTACTAATACCTCGAACTTGCCAAGCAGTATATTAACTAACTACGCAACGTTTGACTTGATTATTCACATCATTCTTAGCTAAGTGGTATTGTCGTTGTGCATGTCAATGGACATTGTTAATTCTGGCCATCTACTCCGATTTTAGAGCACTCTTGAACAGAGTAACTGCTAAATTTACGAACGCTCAACACCCGTTGAATATGGCCAGTGTCAGCAAAAAAATGTTTTTTGCCAGCAGCACAGTTAGTCACTAACGCTCTGTATAACCAGCTCTGATAGGGTGAGTAAAATAGTCGGAGTAAAGTGTTCTCATTTGTGTCTGGAAGTAGATAGCTTGGGTGATTGACTGCTGTTGAACGCTCAGATCAACCCTACCCTTCGGCCAGTGTGCGCTCTGAATGCTCCAAGAGTGAAACACAGACAAAATGACATCGCTCTGGATTTATGAACACCCAGAGCGCACTCTGGCACTCCAGACTGAATTTACGAACACACCCGAAATCGTAAAATGTTTAGCTAACAAGCTAGCAAGATGTTGAATTGCAACAGCATCAACTTCCAGTAGACAGACAAAGCTCTAGTACGCTCAACTGAAAAGCTACTGTTTACAGTATACTAATAGTATGTAGTATATACTCATTAAGTATGTAGTATGGGTATTTGAACACAGCTTTGGTGGTTCCAAACTCCTTTCATTTTTTGGTACCCTTCCCCAGATCTGTGCCTCAACACAATCCTGTCTCGGAGCTCTACAGACAATTCCTTTGACCTCATGGCTTGGTTTTTGCTCTTACATGCACTGTCAACTGTGGGATGTTTTATAAAGAGAGGTGTGTGCCTTTCCAAATCAAGTCCAATCAATTGAATTTACCACAGGTGGACTCCAATCAAGTTGTAGAAACATCTCAAGGAATTTTGAGTATCATAGCAAAAAGGTCTGAATACTTACACAACCGTTCAAAAGTTTGGGGTCACTTAGAAATGTCCTTGTTTTCCATGAAAACATATATGAAATATAGCCAAGACGTTGACAAGGTTAAAAATAATGATTTTTTAAATTGAAATAGTAATTGTGCCCTTCAAACTTTGCTTTCGTCAAAGATTCCTCCATGTGCAGCAACTACAGCCTTGCAGACCTTTGACATTCTAGTTGTCAATTTGTTGAGGTAATCTGAAGAGATTTCACCCCATGCTTCCTGAAGCACCTTCCACAAGTTGGATTGGCTTGACGGGCACTTCTTACGTACCATACGGTCAAGGGTTGAGATCCAGTGACTGTGCTGGCCACTCCATTATAGACAGAATACCAGCTGACTGCTTCCTCCCTAAATAATTATTGCATAGTTTGGAGTTGTGCTTTGGGTCATTGTCCTGTTGTAGGAGGAAATTAGCTCCAATTATGTACCGTCCACAGGGTATTGCATGGCGTTGCAAAATGGAGTGACGGGGATCTTGAAGGAGGAAGGCTTTAACCCTGTACAAATCTCCCACTTTACCAACACTAAAGCACCCCCAGACCATCACATTGCCTCGACCATGCTTGACAGATGGCGTCAAGCACTCCTCCAGCATCTTTTCATTTTTTCTGCATCTCACAAATGTTCTTTGTGATCCAAACACCTCAAACGTTGATTTGTCTGTCCATAACACTTTCTAACACATCTTCCTCTGTCTGTTCTTTTGCCTGTCTTAATCTTTTCTTTTTATTGGCCAGTCTGAAATATGGCTTTTCTTTGCAACTCTGCCTAGAAGGCCAGCATCCCGGAGTCAACTCTGCACTGTTGACATTGAGACTGGTGTTTTGCAGGTAGTATTTAATGAAGCTTCCAGTTGAGAACTTGTGAGGCGTCGGTTTCTCAAATTAGACACTCAAATGTACTTGTCCTCTTGCTCAGTTGTGCTACCACTCCTCTTTCTATTCTGGTTAGAGCCAGTTTGCACTGTTCTGTGAAGGGAGTAGTACACAGCGTTGTACGAGATCTTCAGTTTCTTGGTAATTTCTCACATGGAATAGCCTTCATTTCTCAGAACAAGAATAAACTGACGAGTTTCAGAAGAAAGGTCTTTGTTTCTGGCCATTTTGAGCCTGTAGTTGAACCCACAAATGCTGGATGCTCCAGATACTCAACTAGTCTAAAGAAGGCCAGTTTTATTGCTTCTTTAATCAGACAAATAGTTTTCAGCTGTGCTAACAATTGCAAAATGGTTTTCTAATGATCAATTAGCCTTTTAAAATGACAAACTTGGATTAGCTAACACAACGTGCCAGTGGAACACAGGAGTGATGGTTGCTGATAATGGGCCTCTGTACACCCATCAAACAAAAAATAATAATCTTATCATTTCCAGCTATAAGTCATTTACAACATTAACAATGTCTACACTTTATTTCTGATCAATTTTATGTTATTTTAACAAACAAAAAAATGGTTCTCTTTCAAAACAAGGACATTTCTAAGTGATCCAAACTTTTGAATGGTAGTCTATGTAAATAAGCTAGTTCTGTTTTTTATTTTCAATACATTTGCAAAAATTTCTAAAAACCTGTTTTCACCTTGTCATTAAGGAGTATTGTGTGTAGATTGAGGGGAAACAATTCGATCAATTTTAGAATAAGGCTGTAACGTAACAAAATGTGGAAAAAGTCAAGGGTTTGAATACTTCCCGAATGCACTTTATTATATAAAGCCAGACGTGAGAAGTTATAGGCCTACAATCAGTGTCCATATCTCTGTTAGGATTCTATTTAACCCATATGAATATTCTGTTCAGTCATGGATACAGGGATACTCGTGAGTGGGATATTAAAATGTGCATCTAAACAGCTTATCCCAAATAAGACCTTAAGCAGGATATGAGCTACTATCCGGAATACTGTGCGTATGTCAACATGGTCACTAATTTCAGGCCGGTTAGCGGTTTCCTGCCAATTAGACCTATATCTAGTACATAACATAACATTTCAAATCAAATCCAGGTCTATTAGTCTCATACACAGATTTGCAGGTGCATGGAAATGCTTGTGTTTCTAGCTACAACGGTGCAGTAATACCTAGCAAAAAATAAATACACACATAATCCATTCAAATAAAGAAATATCAGAACGAGCGAAGTCTGAGACCATCAGTTGAGGACGAGGTCTTATCAGGCCTGTGAGTCAGTCAACCAGCATATTTCAGGCTGAGGAAGTGTGATGAGGGTTGGGTATAAATACACCTCAGTACGCCTGCTATAATTAGAGCGGCACGAACAGGGTCGCCAATGTAGCACACTGACTATTACCACCTATGTTGCTTTTTGTGGGTCTTCGTCATCATACATATATCGTTTATTGCTTGAGTGAAAGTGTGCATACCAGTGAAAGTGTGCGCGACCCCCCCACACACACAAAACAACAGGTTAGTGTGCACGTAGCCGACAGAAAGGGGCACACAGACAGTGTTTCCTCCGACACATTGGTGCTTCTGGCCTACGGGTTAAGCGAGCAGTGTGTCAAGAAGTGGGGCTTGGCAGGGACGCGTTTCAGAGAACACATGGCTCTCGACCGTTGCCTCTCCCGAGTCCGTAGGGGAGTTGCAGCAATAAGATAAGACTAACTGCCAATTGGATATCACGAAAAGGGGCAAAAATACAACAACTAAAAATCATATGATTCTGTGTTTTGCACATGTTCATTACAGTTAAAGAATTTAGCCTAGGACACAGTGCTTTGCTCTATCTCAGTGAGTCATCAGGATGAGAGGGGGAAGGAAAGGGCAGCAAGCAGACTGCAGCGCATTCTATCCATGCAGAGGGTGGAGGAATCAAGCAGTGGTTGAGGAGCATTTACAAGGCCGTGTCAAACACCAAATGGCTCAGGAAAACAGTGTTGCATTTGAGCAGTATTGAGATCCCATGTAACGTTACTATACTGTGCGATTATGTACAGTCCTGGTTAAAGGCTGTTCATTCCATATTCACTGTGGTGGTAAAGTGGTGCTGCCTCATTTTTGGGGGCAGATGGCAAGATATTCAGATTTGCAATTGTGTCTTATCCTTTGGTGCAAAACAAACCCACCATGAATAATAGATTTAGCTCCAAGGCCTTTCGTTCCGCAAAACAGCAATTATGAGGGATAAAGCAGAGCATAGGAGGACAAGCCTTCGTTTGTCACAAGGTCTTTTAGTGTCTCCCATTTTTTGCAGAAGCATGCACTGCGGATCCCGTGTCAGTATACTGCACCAACCATGTGGTTCAATGCAGAGGGGAGGAATGCGTGTGGTAGAGGGGCGAGAAAGAAGGGGTGGCAAACGAAGATCATTCACGAACAGCAGACTGCGGATCAACGTGGTGGTGCAATACGCAACACCATGACGAAAGACTCAAATATCGCATCGCTATTGCCATCTCAATTTGCGCAACAAGTATTACTAGCTATATCATATTGCCAGCTAGCTATGTAATTGGAAACATGACAACACAGGTTCGCTTGTTGCGCACAAACTATCAGCTTGCCTTGGGACAGTACAATCTCGGCATTGTTCATTGCAAAATAAAAATTAACTGGCTCATGCCTACATAGCTAACGTTGAATGAAAACAATTATTTAGATGGCTAGCTAAGCAGCCAACTAATACTACCGATTAAGTTAATTCAATTAGCAGTGTGTTTGGGTTTTATTACATCAAACAGCGCTATGCTTCTGCCTTAACCACCACGCCCACTCACCATTAGTACCCCCAACCCCGATAAGCGAAACCAATGACCTTAACTAGCTAACAGTATGTTAAATTAACCATGGCTAACGTTAATCAGTGCCTCATACGTTTTGCATTGGCAAGGAATACGTGACCACAATCAAGCATGTTCTTATATTGTCTGTCATAACTCCGTATGAGCTTGGCCAACTGCAAGTTATTGCATCCCAACGTCAAGCCAACAGCCCGGTCAGGTGGTGATATCAACAGTTGAGCTGCCAGACCGACAAAACTTTTTTCAGTCACACCTTATTTAGCTAGCTAGTTTACGGATAGCGAGCTCGTTATAACTATAGGCGTTGCTCGAACCCAATACGAATGCATGTTAGCGAGATAGCATACGCTTGGCTTTGTCTGTGGGTTGAATGAGTGCAGCAAGCTAGCTAGCAAAACGGTGGCTATTACTCACCATTTTATTCTTCGCACTTCGACAATTTCAATGACTAAATAGTCAACGTCCCCCTCGTGGCTGGCAAAACAACTGTGTCCAACGTATGTATCGTTGTTTAGTGCTGAAAAACAATTCGCTAGAGGTATTCAGTCCCTTCTCTGCGAAGTTGCCCGGAAACACTAGGGACCGCGTCACTGACGATGTGGCCTCATTTGCACTATATCGCTCCGCGAAGTGACATCTTTCTTCACCCCCCTCCGACGAACCTGCCAATCTTAAAACTGCACACCACAAATGCGTCAGAATATAATAATCTATTCGCTTTATATTGATCACTGCACTCACTGAAATTGCCTAGCACGGTCCCCTGTTACTCATCAAACAACAAAGGCATTGTACTACGTGCACGAATCGCGCAGAGATACTGCAGGATTCTGTTTGACGATAAGCAGACGCGCCCATATTTCAGTCTATCGAAGCGGTGAACATACAATATTTGAAATGGATATACATTGTCAAGCTCTTATTTTTGATCAAGTATGACCACAGAGGTGTAATGAGATGAGCTTCAACTAAGCCAATGTAACGCAGATCCTTATTGGTCCAGAGAAACGGTTAGAAAAGTACCCGATTTTGTAATTGGCTGGTTGTAAACTGCATTGCGCCAAATTGGATGTATACATTGCAAGACTAATGAGTTTATAATTTTATGTTGTATAAATCGTTCGCTTTGCGCTATTACAGGTTTTGAATATGCTGATTTCAGATATGACTAATTGGTCAAAATGTAAACCGTTGCAGTAGTCTAGTCTAGTAGTATGACATCGTGTGTAGGCCTATATGACAAGGACAAAAACCCTCCCACCCTGAAGATATGATGTTTATTATTATTTATTTTTTACATCAATACTAATGGTATTTAAATGGAACCATTTAAATATAATAACTGCTCCTGTGTGTACAAAAAGTAGAGATATATCAATAATTCTTAATTATTGACCGAATATTGCAATAGACCTAACAATTTTGTTTGTGGATCTTTTAATTTTACCTTTATTTAACCAGGCAAGTCAGTTAAGAACATATTCTTATTTTCTATGACGGCCTGGGAACAGTGGGTCAACTGCCTGTTCAGGGGCAGAACGACAGATTTGCCCAGATTTGCCCCAGATTTGTCAACTCGGGGGTTTGAGCTTGCAACCTTCCGGTTGCTAGTCCAACGCTCTAACCACTAGGCTACGCTGCCGCCCCAATCTGTATCATAGTCATCGACATAACAGACCCTGGGCGAGTTATTGAGAGGCAAAGAGGAGGAAATATAAGAGGGAATTTGCTGCCTTTCATTTATTTGCACACAGAAAGTCAGGAAACATTTGGAAAAAGTTCAGTAAAAAATGCGGTCCACCAAAATAAAATCCACATGGCTTTATCCATGTGCTCCCTCTTGTGGAGACAAATTGCATCATGAAACCACATTGTAAACTACTGTACCACAACCATCATCACGGGCCAAATGGAATTTATGGTGAGAGTAAAACTGGTTTCACGATACATTGAGTACATTAAGTATACAGTACCCTCAAAAAAAATGCAGATGAAAAAAAAAGTTTCAAAGTAACACAATTATAAAAAAAGGAAACCTTCAATTATCATTGTTGTATATATGCAGGTAAATCCAGGGTCTTTCCAGTCAGGGGCTGTTGTACCAGTCAAGGTGGTCCGACATGTATGACTTCCTCTTGGGGAAGGCTGTATCCATGTTGTCCCATTTCTCTGGTTTTGGTGGTGCTCAAGTCCATGTTCCTGTGGCATAGGGTTTCCACTGTGGCACAAGCACACAAGCATTTACCCACCGGGTTTGGCAAGTACATTTGAAACAGTGGGCATCGTAGAAGTCTGCAGTGGCACAGGCGGCTACGTAGATGGATCAGCTGACTCAGGATCCGGTTCAACCCCTGTTTGATGATGACAGAGAGGGTATTGAAGAGGGAGTAGGTACAGCATACCCCCAGGAGCATGAGGAGGCAGGTAGGTTCCACTGGGGGCTCCTCTGCAAGACTCTTCATGGCTGCTCACCAGGTCCCTGAAGCCCACCGTACTGAAGGCCACGAAGCAGAAGTACAGGGACTTGATGCAGCTCCAGCATACCATGGCTGATTAGAGAGTGGAAGCACCACACGCCAACACCAGGATAGCATCAAACAGTATGAGAGTGACGGAATGCACAAAGGGCCTCCACCCCTCTTTCCCACCCTCCATGTCTCTTTCCTCTCCTCCCCCTCGGTTTGGTTGCTGTTTCCCCCAAGCCTGATCTGTGTTCTCCTCCGGTGGCACCATCACATGGTGACAACTCTCTCCAGGAAGAGTTTGAAGAAGAGGAAGGTGGCAGAGGCAGCAGGCAGCAGGCTGTAGATTACCAGGAGGACTATCCTATCTGTGGTGAATTGGGTCGTCATCCTAAAACCTGTCTGAGGGAAACGGAGAGAGAGAGAGAGTTTAATCTGAGAGAGAAATCTCATTTCAGACATGAACTCTTTATTATGTCAGGTCATTTTGGATAAGATTTTGAAACTTAATCTCAGAAATCACACTATTCCAATCAGCCGTGTAGAGGCAATTGTTAGAGTCAGAGGTCAAATAATTTCAGGGCTGTGTGTGATTGTATTTCATCATCAAACATAAAAGTTCATGTGTAAAACTATGTTGAACATGGTACTAATGTCTTTGCCTACAAGCATCATCTGTCACACTACGAAATGAGCACATACTGGTAGTAAATATGCAGGCTGTTGAAAAAGGAAATGGATCCACAGTCGATTGTGTCAACCGCTCCCACCGTTTCTGTGTTTATAAAGTGGACACTAATAAGACAGTGGTAGAATGTGGCTGTAAAATGATGACTGCACCTCCAACTTAGGTTGGTAAATAGTCTCTCCCCTTTCATATTTCTTTGTGGTTTCTACTGTATATGAAATGTTACCTATATTATTAGCTGTTGGGGTTTTTCCATTTTTAGACCTCTTATGTCATGCACATTCCCCACAGAAGAGACCCTGTAGTTATTACAGTAGACATGGTAACACTGTTTGACAAATATCAAATCAGTGTAGATGAACACTGCTGAGTTTTTCACGCTCAAAAAAGTCTGGCTGCACAGCCGATTGGCAAACATACTGTAAATTGAGAAGTCATGTGAATAAACTGAACAGAAAGAAGAATAAATTGTACTATGAAACAAAGAAATGGAATAACAAATTGTCACACCCTGATCTGTTTCACAGGTCTTTGTGCTTGTCTCCACCCCCTCCAGGTGTCGCCCATCTGCCCCATTATCCCCTGTGTATATATACGCGTGTTCTCTGTTTGTCTGTTGCCAGTTCGTCTTGTCTCGGCAAGCCTACCAGCGTTTTTTCCCGAACTCCTGTTTTCGCTCTAGTCCCTGTTTTCCCGGTTTTGACAGTGGAAAGCAAAAGCCATTCTGATACACAAGAATAGCAAAGCACCCTTTATTGGCATAAACAGCCGACCAATCAGCCTGTTACCAACCCTATCCGATCAGATACAATGCTTTTTCACAGTAAGCAAATTGACAACACATTTTCAGCATGTTTATACAGAAGGGCATTCAACATGTACAGCACTTACAAATGACTGATTGGCTGAGATAAATTGCCAATACAAATATTGTGTCTGTTTTGTTAGACTTCAGTGCAGCTTTTGACATCAATTATAATCTGCTGCTGGAAAAAAAACTTGCATTATGACTTTACATCTAAATTGTGGATCGAGAGTTACCTGTCTAACAGAACAGAGGGTGTTCTTTAATGGAAGCCTCTCCAACATAATCCAGGTAGAGTCAGGCATTTCCCAGGGTAGCTGTCTAGGCACTTTACTAATGACCTGCCACTGGCTCCGAGTAAAGCCTGAAAAACTTACTGCAATCCTTTAACCTTTTCACATGAGTTTCAAATATCTCTTACGGTTGCCCCAGTGTGAGTTTTTTTATGCGCATGGATGTCAGAATGCACAGACTTTGTTCC
Source organism: Oncorhynchus nerka (assembly GCF_034236695.1). Classification (NCBI taxonomy): domain Eukaryota; kingdom Metazoa; phylum Chordata; class Actinopteri; order Salmoniformes; family Salmonidae; genus Oncorhynchus; species Oncorhynchus nerka. The sequence goes on along the minus strand of NC_088409.1, from coordinate 56,371,655 downwards.
AAAATGTGATTGTGTACATAATAGGACAGTTAATCCATGCTGCCATCAAACCAAGGCACGCTGCCTACTAATTATCGTTAGGCTGTTTCTACCTGTCAATTTCAAATTATTTTCCCACCAGTTTTTTTCTAACAGTTTGAATTGAGGTGTGTTCCGTAGCCCATTTCACTGTTGCAGACAATTCACGTATGAGGTATTACTGAGCCGGACAAACTTCTCTCCTCGAAGAGAGCCCAAGCACTTTCCAAGCTCAAGTATACAGATCTTTCTCCAGTCTGAACAGAACTTTCACTAACCTTTTCCCACCTGGCACATTTTACAGCTAGCGCCTGCATTGCCTTCATTGTTGTTTTCCTTATTAATAATAACTTTGGACGTAAATACATTCCCAGTGACTCATTTTTTTTTGATCGGGAGGGGCTGGAAAGTACAGTGAGCAAGCGGGGGGGGGGGGGGGGGGTTCTGGGAAGTTCTGAGGTACCGGAATTCAGAGCCCGGAATCCAGTTCAGTGACACCTAGAAGGCCGTGACGTAAACCTTCGGAGCTGGTGAATGGAAGGAGAAGCAGTACTGGGGGGGATCCGTGACATCAGTAAAATGTACACACTAATGCAGATAACAGATTATGGACAATTCCCCCAGCATATAAATCCTCCAGTTCCACAAGATCAACAAACATGTTTGCTGGTACATCCATATCTGCCAGCTGACGTATACAATCAAGGCACTCTTTTTATTCAAACTAGTAGCCTCATTGAGCATTAGGCTGATTTTGGGAGAGCAGTGTACTATTCTTTCAAATAGTTTGCTTAATTTCAGATTGAATATGTTGCTGTGATGGAGCAAGCAACATTGGAATGGAGAATTCTCCCCATGTCAAGTCCATTTAACTCCTGACAGTCAATTTCTTGCTCAAAACCGTGAGTGGATCTGTGGCGTTTAGCCTCCTTGTAAGCGTTTTGGAAGACTTTGGCTGTAATGTCTGTTTTTATTTTGAGTGTTAACTACAACCTGTGTTAAGGTGTCCTCTTTAGCCTTGTCTACAATGCTTGCTGCCGCTAAATAGGCCTTGGTTTGGGAATGTTCAAAAACCTTTTTTTCTGAGGGCTCTTTTTTACGTCGGAGGCAGCGGATGTTACTGTAAATTTCACCCACTCTTTTACTCGTTTCATCCCTCCGGTCTTTTCCGGGCCCAAACTCCCTACCTTCTTCCAGGTTTATATAGCGCAGCTTTGAATTTTGCCTGACAAGCCAGGTGTTATAAGTTTGCTTGGCTTTGAACTGAGCCTCCGTCCAAATTGCACCGTGCTCCCCGTCCGCCTCTCCCGCCGATTCTGACTCGCTAGTTGGCCTACTAGCTAGTGGATTAGCAGCATTGCTAACTAAGGCATCGCCATCAGGAGCAGTTTGCTTCTCACTCCTCTTATCTGACAGTGACAGTTCTCTGGCTCATTTAGGGTTCAATTCATTATAATTTTCAGGATTTTTGGATTTCAAACTTCAAAGGTGATTGCCTTTTCTTATTCATTTTTTATTTGATTTTGGCTTTCCCTCAGTTTCAAAGTCAGACGACTAGCCAAGGCTACGTGATCTGATTACGTAGGGATCTCTTCATTAGCACTTCCAAGAGCTGTTTCAAGATCAGTTACTTACCTCGCCAGCCTGCCCATGGCCTATACGTAAAAATAAGAGAGCAGGTCTAACATCAGTGATGAAGGATTAGGATGATTGCACAGAAGGACCACCACGCTTTTACATGATGGCTTTTCTGGGAGGCGGGAGAAATAACTCGGAGGCAACTTGATTTAACTCTGATCTCTTTAAAATAAATACAGTGCAAACAATGAACAAACGGTATAAATAATGCTATGTGAGTTACTGGAGTCAGACAAATAGGTGCCGGAACAAACAAGGTCAAATCTGAGAGGGCTCAAATTAAACACAGCAACGTTCCTATCGTAGTAAGTGCCTTATTTCATTATTATAGTTTCTGTATATCGTGTTGTCATTTCTACTGTAAGACACCGTATGGAGCACAATGTATTTACTGTTTATTCACATTTTCAAGTACCGGTGACAAATCATGCATTCTGATTCTTGCATAGATTGTAATGGACGCATACACTACATAACCAAAGTATGTGGACACCTGGTCGAACATCTCATTCCAAAATCATGGGAAGTAATAAGGAGTTGGACACCTCTTTGCTGCTATAAACAGCCTCCACTCTTCTGGGAAGGCTTTCCACTAGATGTTGGAACATTGCTGCGGGGACTGATGTTGGGCGATTAGGCCTGGCTCGCAGCCAGCATTCCAATTAATTCCAAACATATTGAGGTTGAGGTTAGGGCGGCCAGTCAAGTTCTTCCACACCGATCTCGACAAACTATTTCTGTATAGAGTTCGCTTTGTACACGGGGCATTGAAAAGGGCCTTCCCTAAACTGTAGCCACAAAGTTGGAAGCACAGAGTCTTCTAGAATGTCATTGTATGCTGTAGCTTTAAGATTTCCCTTCACTGGAACTAAGAGGCCGAGCCCAAATGATGAAAAACAGCCCCAGACCATTATGCCACCTCCACCAAACTTTAGTTGGCACCCTGCATTGCGGCAGGTAGTGTTCTCCTGGCATCGGCCAAACCCAGATTAGTCCGTAAGACTGACAGATGGTGAAGTGTGATTCATCAATCCAGACAAAGCGTTTCCGCTGCTCCAGAGTCCAATGGCGGCAAGCTTTGCACCACTCCAGCCAACGCTTGGCATTGCGCATGGTAATCTTAGGCTTGTGTGCGGTTGCTTAGCCATGGAAACCCATTTCATGAAGCCCCCGATGAACAGTTATTGTGCTGACCTTGCTTCCAAAGGCAGTTTGGAACTCGGTAGTGAGTGTTGCAACCGAGGACAGATTTAATGTGCTACGTGCTTCAGCACTCAGCAGTCCAGTTCTGTGAGATTGTGTGGCCTACTACTTTGCGGCTGAGCCGTTGGTGCTCCTAGACATTTCCACTTCACAATAACAGCACTTACAGTTGACCTGGGAAGCTCTAGCAGAGCAGAAATTTGATTGACTTGTTGGAAAGGTGGTATCCTATGAGGGTGCCACGTTGAGTCACTGAGCTCTTCAGTAAGGCCATTCTGCCAGTGTTTGTCTATGGAGATTGCATTGCTGCGTGCTTGATTTTATACACCTGTCAGCAAAGCGTATGGCTGAAATAGCCAAATCTATTAATATGAAGGGGTGTCCACATGCTTTTTGTAATTATAGAAAGTGTTTCTCAATTATGTAGGTCACTGGTGAGCTCACCGGTGATGTGATGAATTGTAAATAGTAATTGCTATTCGCTAATTCATATTATGGCTTGTCAGCCAAGAGTTAGCTAAAAAATGAAATATGACCACTTGTGTTAGGTCACTTTCCTCAGCACTACGACTAATGTAGCCTACATTTTCCAGTTTGGATGGGTATTGTGTTATGCTGCTACTTCTGTTAATGTTGCATCCAAAAATAAACTGGTCACATTGAGGACATAACGCTGTAAAGACTGTTTGTGCAAAATTTTCAATGAAAAAACTGTGGCCCAGCTCAAACGCTGATTTAAGGACACACTCATAACTTAAATGATACAATTCATGTATCTTGAATTATTCAATTCACGTTCCACATTTGAACTGATTGTTTGAACTGAATGTTTTGCAACTGTTTGTACTAATGATTACACCCCAGATCAGCTAAATGGAGGTAAGAGTGTGCAGTATTGTGCGGTATTGAATGTGTCACTGTCGGTCACCTTCATTACTCCAATTTGTCTCTCGAACCTGTGGCCCTACACTATACACTTTCATTTGTCTTCCCAACCTCATGGTGGATATTGGCTGTGGTGACAGTGGCGGAACTAGAGTATTATACATGGGGTGGCCAGGGTGTGGCCAAGGCTACTTATACATGGGGTGGCCAGTGTGTGGCCAAGGCTACTTTTCTGTCATGGTCCATAGGCATCTAAGGAGCATGAATGAATCCTATGATTTCTGATTAGAGGTAGAAGTGATCATTCACTTAACCTGGAGTTCTTCAATGTGGCAGATAGTGTGGTCCAAAAGGGTCACTTCACTAGAATTCTTTAACATACTATGAATAGTTAGTGTCTCTACATCGGCACTGCAGCTCAATTTCTCTCTCACACACACGCACGCACACACACACACACACACACACACACACACACACACACACACACACAGTACTGTACTCACATACTGGATAGACTTGGGTCACTCTGTTTTCATGAATATATCATCAAGTGTTGAACATCCAAAATATTTTCAGAAAATCAAGCTCAAGCGCCAAGGAGATAAGATAGCATTTGTGTGTTACATAAATTGCATAGTTAATTTACAAAAAGGTACATTTACAAAAAAAACTGCAATTTGACATACTAGGTGTCAAGCGGAAATGGACCTGAATTTTTTAAAATAATTTTGGTGCCCATCAATATCACAAACTTACAGTATCATATTTATGCTCATATATATATACAATGTTAAACCTCTGCAGGATCGGTGTCCCGTCCACGGGACGGTTGAGCTAACGTAGGCTAATGCAATTAGCATGAGGTTGAAAGTAACAAGACCATTTCCCAGGACATATATCTGATATTGGCAGAAAGCTTAAATTCTTGTTAATCTAACTGCACTGTACAATTTGCAGTAGCTATTAAAGTGAATTAACAACATGCTATTGTTTGAGGAGAGTGCAGAGTTTTGAACTTGAAAGTATATTAATAAAAAAATTAGGCACATTTGGGCAGTCTCTGTAAGGTTCTGCTTTTCTTTTGTTAGTCAAACTTGTGTTCTTTTTCTTTGTGTTCTTGAACGTAGCCCTGTCTTTCATTTTTGTTCATTGATTTCACCTGTATTCGTTTTTCACCTGGTTTCATCAGCTCCCTATTTAGTTCAGTTCTTTCTTTTTTATGGTTATGTTTTTGACTGCCTGCCTGTGATTTACCATTGCCTGCCTGTGACCATGATTCCTGCCTTCTGCGAAGGCTTAACCTCTTAACCTCTTGCATCCCTTGTTCTCAATTTCCACCTGAAGACATGACCTATAACTACACTGCTCAAAAAAATAAAGGGAACACTAAAATAACACATCCTAGATCTGAATGAAAGAAATATTCTTATTAAATACTTTTTTCTTTACATAGAGTGGGGCAAACAAGTATTTAGTCAGCCACCAATTGGGCAAGTTCTCCCACTTAAAAAGATGAGAGAGGCCTGTAATTTTCATCATAGGCTCACTTCAACTATGACAGACAAAATGAGGAAAAAAAATCCAGAAAATCACATTGTAGGATTTTTTATGAATTGATTTGCAAATTATGGTGGAAAATAAGTATTTGGTCACCTACAAACAAGCAAGATTTCTGGCTCTCACAGACCTGTAACTTCTTCTTTAAGAGGCTCCTCTGTCCTCCACTCGTTACCTGTATTAATGGCACCTGTTTGAACTTGTTATCAGTATAAAAGACACCTGTTCACATCCTCAAACAGTCACACTCCAAACTCCACTATGGCCAAGAACAAAGAGCTGTCAAAGGACACCAGAAACAAAATTGTAGACCTGCACCAGGCTGGGAAGACTGAATCTGCAATAGGTAAGCAGCTTGGTTTGAAGAAATCAACTGTGGCAGCAATTATTAGGAAATGGAAGACATACAAGACCACTGATAATCTCCCTCGATCTGGGGCTCCACACAAGATCTCACCCCGTGGGGTCAAAATGATCACAAGAACGGTGAGCAAAAATCCCAGAACCACACAGGGGGACCTAGTGAATGACCTGCAGAGAGCTGGGACCAAAGTAACAAAGCCTACCATCAGTAACACACTACGCCGCCAGGGACTCAAATCCTGCAGTGCCAGACGTGTACCCCTGCTTAAGCCAGTACATGTCCAGGCCCGTCTGAAGTTTGCTAGAGAGCATTTGGATGATCCAGAAGAAGATTGGGAGAATGTCATATGGTCAGATTAAACCAAAATATTACTTTTTGATAAAAACTCAACTCGTCGTGTTTGGAGGACAAAGAATGCTGAGTTGCATCCAAAGAATACCATACCTACTGTGAAGCATGGGGGTGGAAACATCATGCTTTGGGGCTGTTTTTCTGCAAAGGGACCAGGACGACTGATCCGTGTAAAGGAAAGAATGAATGGGGCCATGTATCGTGAGATTTTGAGTGAAAACCTCCTTCCATCAGCAAGGGCATTGAAGATGAAACGTGGCTGGGTCTTTCAGCATGACAATGATCCCAAACACACCACCCGGGCAACAAAGGAGTGGCTTCTTAAGAAGCATTTCAAGGTCCTGGAGTGGCCTAGCCAGTCTCCAGATCTCAACCCCATAGAAAATCTTTGGAGGGAGTTGAAAGTTCGTGTTGCCCAGCAACAGCCCCAAAACATCACTGCTCTTGAGGAGATCTGCATGGAGGAATGGGCCAAAATACCAGCAACAGTGTGTGAAAACCTTGTGAAGACTTACAGAAAATGTTTGACCTCTGTCATTGCCAACAAAGGGTATATAACAAATTATTGAGCTAAACTTTTGTTATTGACCAAATACTTGTTTTCCACCATAATTTGCAAATAAATAATTAAAAATGCTACAATGTGAATTTCTGGATTTTGTTTTCTCATTTTGCCTGTCATAGTTGAAGTGTACCTATGATGAAAATCACATGCCTCTCTCATCGTTAAGTGGGAGAACTTGCATAATTGCTGGCTGACTAAATACTTTTTTGCCCCACTGTAGTTGAATGTGCTGAAAACAAAATCACACATAAATGATCAATGGAAATCAAATTTATCAACCCATGGAGGTCTGGATTTGGAGTCACACAAAATTAAGGTGGAAAACCACACTACAGGCTGATCCAACTTTGATGTAATGTCCTTAAAACAAGTCAAAATGAGGCTCAGTAGTGTGTGTGGCCTCCACGTGCCTGTATAACCTCCTTACAACGCCTGGGCATGCTCCTGATGAGGTGGCGGATGGTCTCCTGAGGGATCTCCTCCCATACCTGGACTAAAGCATCCGCCAACTCCTGGACAGTCTGTGGTGCAATGTGGCATTGGTGCATGGAGCGAGACATGATGTCCCAGATGTGCTCAATTGGATTCAGGTCTGGGGAACGGGCGGGCCAGTCCATAGCATCAATGCCTTCCTCTTGCAGGAACTGCTGACACACTCCAGCCACATGAGGTCTAGCATTGTCTTGCATTAGGAGGAACCCAGGGCCAACCGCACCAGCATATTGTCTCACAAGGGGTCTGAGGATCTCATCTCGGTACCTAATGGCAGTCAGGCTACCTCTGGCGAGCACATGGAGGGCTGTGCGGCCCCCCCAAAGAAATGCCACCCCACACCATAACTGACCCACTGCCAAACCGGTCATGCTGGAGGATGTTGCAGGCAGCAGAACGTTCTCCACGGCGTCTCCATACTCTGTCACATGTGCTCAGTGTGAACCTGCTTTCATTTGTGAAGAGCACAGGGCGCCAGTGGCGAATTTCCCAATCTTGGTGTTCTCTGGCAAATGCCAAACATCCTGCACGGTGTTGGGCTGTAAGCACAACCCCCACCTGTGGACGTCGGGCCCTCATACGACCCTCATGGAGTCTGTTCCTGACCGTTTGAGCAGACACATGCACATTTGTGGCCTGCTGGAGGTCATTTTGCAGGGCTCTGGCAGTGCTCCTCCTTGCACAAAGACAGGAGGTAGCAGTCCTGCTGCTGGGTTGTTGCCCTCTTCCACGTCTCCTGATGTACTGGCCTGTCTCCTGGTAGCGCCTCCATGCTCTGGACACTAGGCTGACAGACACAGCAAACCTTCTTGCCAAGCACAAGCACAAGTTACACAACAGAGCTAGGTAGACAAAAACTACCCACCCCCAAAACATGTGTCTGGACTCAAGCAGACATATCACCTCTCTTAGGAATGTCTGGTAGCCTAACTGTCTGAATGCCTCTGACTGGAAAAAGGGAAGTGAAGTACAGAATGGAAGGAGACCCTTGGCTGGGAGCAGACCCTTGGCTGGGAGGAGACCCTTGGCTGGGAGGAGACCCTTGGCTGGGAGGAGACCCTTGGCTGCAAAGGTAGATTCCCTGTTGAAATATGAGTCAGTAGTTTGTATAACTTAAGTAGTGGCTGCCCACAGAATTCTACAACATCTGGCATTCACACATTGCACACACACACGCACACTTTGTATCAGCATCCATCCATGTCTCAGACATAAACATACAAAGATGCACACCCAGTCTCAGAAAGTGGGAAAACACTTTCCACAGTTATAGTACAAACACGTACATGCACACACTACATTCTGTTGAAGATGAAGTGATCTAATTGTTAGCCTTTAGGAACTCTGAACTGTGCTTGCAGACAGTGATAACCTCATGTCTTTGGGATAAACTGCCTGGCTAGATTCATCTACCTACAGTTTCCACCCTACAGAGCAACTCACTTGTGTCCGCTTCAGCAGATTTCATACTGAGGGTACAAGGTCTCTTTTCCACAGCAGCGTTTGCCTGGATTGTTGAGATGAACGCGTGACTCAAACACACCATGTCACGGGATGGCAGATACGAGTGGCCACATGTGTAGCACTGGTGCCCAGCCAGGGGACAATGGGTCTAAAAATAATGCACAGATACATCCCTGTAGTGTACAGCATTGTCTTCATGGCTTGACCAACAACTACTCAACAGACAGATGGGTGGTTTAGCTGTTTGACTCGACTTTGACTGAGATGAGAATGAACCCTAACGTAGTGGAGGATGTTCAATGAACTAGGCTTTAGCTGTAGGCCTTAGGTCTGTGGGTTAACGGACAGGTTGTCTCCAAGCACCCTATTGGACAGCTTCCCGGCACAGCAGATCTTGAGACAAAGATTTTTATTTATTTAACCAGATAGGCAAGTTGAGAACAAGTTCTCATTTACAATTACGACCTGGCCAAGATAAAGCAAAGCAGTTCGACACATACAACAACAGAGTTACACATGGAGTAAAACAAACAAACAGTAGAAAAATAAGTCTATATACAATGTGAGCAAATGAGGTGAGATTAGGGAGGTAAAGGGAAAAAAAGGCCATGGTGGCAAAGTAAATACAATATAGCAAGTAAAACACAAATGGTTGATTTGCAGTGGAAGAATGTGCAAAGTAGAGATATAAATAATGGGGTGCAAAGGAGCAAAATAAATAAATACAGTAGGGAAAGGTAGTTGTTAGGGCTAAATTATAGATGGGCTATGTACAGGTGCAGTAATCTGTGAGCTGCTCTGACAGCTGGTACTTAAAGCTAGTGAGGGAGATAAGTGTTTCCAGTTTCAGAGACTTTTGTAGTTTGTCCCAGTCATTGGTAGCAGAGTACTTTAGGGAGAGGCGGCCAAAGGAAGAATTGGTTTTGGGGGTGACCAGAGAGATATACCTGCTGGAGCATGTGCTACAGTTGGGTGCTGCTATGGTGACCAGCGAGCTGAGAGAAGGGGGGACTTTACCTAGCAGGGTCTTGTAGATGACCTGGAGCCAGTGGGTTTGGCGACGAGTATGAAGCGAGGGCCAGCCAACGAGAGCGTACAGGTCTCAGTGGTAGGTAGTAAATGGGGCTTTGGTGACCAAACGGATTGCACTGTGATAGACTGCATCCGATTTATTGAGTAGGGTATTGGAGGCAATTTTGTAAATGACATCGCTGAAGTCGAGGATTGGTAGGATGGTCAGTTCTACAAGGGTATGTTTGGCAGCATGAGTGAAGGATGCTTTGTTGCGAAATAGGAAGCCAATTCTAGATTTAACTTTGGATTGGAGATGTTTGATGCGAGTCTGAAAGGAGAGTTTACAGTCTAACCAGACACCTAGGTATTTGTAGTTGTCCACATATTCTAAGTCAGAACCGTCCAGAGTAGTGATGTTGGACAGGCGGGCAGGTGCACGCAGCAATCGGTTGAAGAGCATGCATTTAGTTTTACTAGCATTTAAGAGCAATTGGAGACCACGGAAGGAGAGTTGTATGGCATTGAAGCTCGCCTGGAGGTTAGTTAACAGTGTCCAAAGAAGGGCCAGAAGTATACAGAATGGTGTCGTCTGCGTAGAGGTGGATCAGAGACTCACCAGCAGCAAGAGCGACATCATTGATGTATACAGAGAGGAGAGTCGGTCCAATAATTGAATCATGTGGCACCCCCATAGAGACTGCCAGAGGCCCGGTCAACAGACCCTCCAATTTGACATACTGAACTCTATCAGAGAAGTAGTTGGTGAACCAGGCGAGGCAATCAATTGAGAAACCAAGGCTGTCGAGTCTGCCGATGAGGATGTGATGATTGAGAGTCAAAAGCCTTGGCCAGGACAATGAATTCGGCTGCACAGTATTGTTTCTTATCGATGGCGGTTAAAGATATCGTTTTGGACCTTGTGCGTGGCTGAGGTGCACCCATGACCAGTTCTGAAACCAGATTACATAGCGAAGAATGTATGGTGGGATTCGAAATGGTCGGTAATCTGTTTGTTGACTTGGCTTTCGAAGACCTTAGAAAGGCAGGGTAGGAAAGATATAGGTCTGTAGCAGTTTGGGTCAAGAGTGTCCCCCACTTTGAAGAGGGGGATGACCACAGCTGCCTTCCAATCTTTGGGAATCTCAGATGACACGAAAGAGAGGTTGAACAGGCTAGTAATAGGGGTGTAATAAATAAAGCTAGCTCCGTAATAAAGCTAGAACCATGGTAGTGACCTGGACAGAGGGAGGACAGATGGTGGTGATTAGATCAAGATTGGATAATGATTTGTTTAACCTGGCAGCAAATACTGTACAGACAGTAAAAGCAGCATCCATACAATAGTGTGATGACTGCTGAACAAAACTGGTCGTCTGTTAGAAAATGGAATTTCTTTCAACCAACATATTTGGTACATTACAGAGTAGAGCAATGTTCAAAGGAAAAACAAATACATTTTGGTTTGATTGACAGGTTGAGACTTTAACATTGTAGCATTGTTTGTTAATGTTGTGTTCCACCACGTTTCTACAGACTTTAGAGCAACGTGGGAAGCCACTATACAGAGTCAAAACATGAGTAGATTCAAGTGTTTTTCAGAAAGTCCTTCCCGTCTGTGTCAGATGTGCCCTCAGACACAGTACATTTTTCTGTATTCCCAAAAATCAGACCTCAGTCAATAATTAACATTTACATGGAACAAACATTAGCGACATTCCTCAAATAGCAAACGAGAATCAACTATTTTCCTCCTAGTGTCAGACACCGAGGTCAAGCACAAGTTGCACAATAGTGCTAGGTAGACAAAAACAACTACCAACCCCCAAACAGGTGTCGGCCTCCTCCTAGAGATGCCGAAGCAGACACACCACCTCTCTTAGGAATGTCTGGTAGTCTAACTGTCTGAATGCCTCTGACTGGAAAAAGGGAAGTGAAGTACAGAATGGGAGGAGACCCTTGGCTGGGAGCAGACCCTTGGCTGGGAGCAGACCCTTGGCTGGGAGCAGACCCTTGGCTGGGAGGAGACCCTTGGCTGGGAGGAGACCCTTGGCTGGAAGGAGACCCTTGGCTGCAGCGGTAGACGCCCTGTTGAAACATGCGTCAGTAGTTTGTATAACTTAAGTAGTGGCTGCCCACAGAATTCTCCAACATCTGGCATTCACACATTGCACACACACACGCACACTTTGTATCAGCATCCATCCATGTCTCAGACATAAACATACAAAGATGCACACCCAGTCTCAGACAGTGGAAAAACTCTTTCCACAGTTATAGTACAAACACGTACATGCACACACTACATTCTGTTGAAGATGAAGTGATCTAATTGTTAGCCTTTAGGCACTCTGAACTGTGCTTGCAGACAGTGATAACCTCACGTCTTTGGGATAAACTACCTGGCTAGGTTCATCAACCTACAGTTTTCACCCTACAGAGCAACTCACTTGATTTCATACTGAGGGTACAAGGTCTTTTTTCCACAGCAGCGTTTGCCTGGATTGTTGAGATGAACGCGTGACTGTCACGTTCTGACCATCGTTCGTATGTGTTTTCCTTGTTTTTAGTGTTGGTCAGGACGTGAGCTGGGTGGGCATTCTATGTTGTGTGTCTGGTTTGTCTATTTCTATGTTTGGCCTGATATGGTTCTCAATCAGAGGCAGGTGTTAGTCATTGTCTCTGATTGGGAACCATATTTAGGTAGCCTGTTTTGTGTTGGGTTTTGTGGGTGATTGTTCCTGTCTCTGTGTTTGCACCAGATAGGACTGTTTAGGTTTTCGTACATTTATTGTTTCGTTAGTTATTTCATGTCTAGTTCCTTTATTAAAGAACATGAATAACCATCACGCTGCATTTTGGTCCGCTTCTCCTTCACCACAGGAAAACCCTTACAGTGACTCACACACCATGTCATGGTAGTGACCTGGACGGAGGGAGGACAGATGGTGGTGATTAGATCAAGATTGGATAATGATTTGTTTAACCTGGCAGCAAATACTGTACAGACAGTAAAAGCAGCATCCATACAATAGTGTGATGACTGCTGAACAAAACTGGTCGTCTGTTAGAAAATGGACTTCTCTTTCAACCAACATATTTGGTACATTACAGCCTTGTAGAGAAATGTTCAAAGGAAAAAACTAATTAATTTTGGAGTTTCCCCAACGCCTACATAATTCCAGCAGCTGCCAAGACGTTGCGAAACCACCTGCTAGGTGTAATATCTGCTAACCGATTAGATGCTCAAGAGGGCTACATTAAAGAGGTTCTGGTTGTTGTAGGGCTGTTGCAGTGACTGTGGTAGTCGATGACATTACCGCCACCCCAGATCCAGTCATGACTACATCCTCTTGACCTTTGAGTCACGGTAATCTCCTATTAACTGTACGTGAATGGCGCTGATGCATTGGTAGTACCCATCTCACTAACGTCACAACCCGGCTCTCAGATGGTGACAAACAATGGAGTTCACACGTTGGCAGCTGAGTAACAAAAATATTCATTAAACAACTAAGAGTTGTAGTAAAACTACAAAGGAAAACAAACTTAGGTTAGGCATAATACTGCCCCCTTTGGATGAATTGCGTGCCCATAGTAAACTGAAAAAAAATCTGTCCAAAATTGCTAATATATGCATATAATAATTATTATTGGATAGAAAACACTCTAAAGCTTCTAAAACCGTTTGAATTATGTCTAAGTATAGCAGAACTCACAGGGCAGGCAATATCCCAAACTAGTTTTGGAATCATGAAAGTTGGGGCAACTTTGACGTCATCGCCCCCACCCTTCCCAACCAGCTATGGATCTCGGAGACACTTTCTATGTCTTCCACTAGATGTCCTCATTCAGTAGAGCGTTTAATTGTGAAAATCCCGCGAGTTTTGACCCTTTGGGAGGCAAAAGAGTGAGTGTCGCAAGAAAATACATGCGCGTTAGGGCGCGAATTGGACAAAGCCCTTCCTCTGTTCCAGCTTGCCTCAGAAGAAGTATGATTGTCCGGTTGAATTGAGAATTGTTTTGTATGTTTATAACATCCTAAAGCTTGATTCTGCACTTAGTTTGACCAGTTTAGTCGACATATAATATGTAATTTTGAAGTTTTGATGCGCAACTGTTCGGGACCAGAAGTAATTTTGGGTGCATTTCAGCTGAAAGTGCTAGCAGATGCTACTATAAGGACACACGAACTGAAACAAAACGATGTATTGGGTAAGTATGACTCCTTCCACTACATTCTGATCGAAGACCATCAAAGGTAAGGGAATATTTATGTTGTAATTTTGTATTTCTGTTGACTCCAACATAGCGGAGAAATATTGCTTACGTCTGAGCGCCGTCTCAGATTATTGCATAGTGAACTAATTCTGTAACGTTAAAAATAAATGTAACACAGCGGTTGCATTAAGAAGCAGTGTATCTTTCTAACTATATGTAGAACATGTATATTTAGTCAAAGTTTATGATGTGTATTTCTGTTATCTGGCGGAGCTATCTATAATTTCTCCGGACATTTTTGAGTATTTTCTGAACATGGCGTCAATGTAAACGGAGATTTATGGATATAAATGGCACATTATTGAAAAAAACATAAATGTACTGTGTAACATGTCCTATTACTGTTATCTGATGAAGATTTTCAAAAGGTTAGTGAATTTTTTTTTTTTAATCCTGCGTTTGTGATTGCATCTTTTGTTCGACAAAATGGCTGTATATCGTCTGTGTCTTTGTGGTGGTTTGACATAAATACGTGCTATGTTTTCGCCGTAAAACATTTTAGAAATCTGACATGCTGGGTAGATGAACAAGGTGTTTATCTTTCATTTGAGCTATTGGACTTGTTAATGTGTGGAGGTTAAATATTTCTAAGAATATTTTTGCATTCTGTGCGCCACTGTTTCAGTTGAGCGGGGGGGGTGTGGTACCCCTTGGGGAAAATGTACCGTTAACAGGATTTATGCAGTGTGAATGTAGGCATGTGAGGGGTGTAATGGAGAAGGTAAAATGTGTTAAAAGGTGCACATAATCAACAAACCAAAATCAACTAGATCACAAAACAGTACTTGAGGAGAGAGAGCGAGGACTGGGCACCAGGAACTTTTATCTACTAGTTGATCCCAAACCCAGGTGTAACTTGTCACCTTAACGATCCAATCAGCTCCACCTGTTCCCAACCTGCAGATAAAAGCACAAACACAGAGCAAAACAGGTAGGCAGGTATTTTGATTTATTCAGGGCTGTCCAATTGAGACCAGTGTCTCATTTGCAAAACAATTCCATCAACAACAAAATATAAAAACTACAAGACAGCTATAAATACATTACATCAGGTCAATACAACAAGTTATAATAGTCATTTGAAACATTTGCACACTTCAGTAAACAAATTTAACAGTTTTAAGCGGCACTATCGGCACCAGGGAATCTAGGTGTAATTTGTTTTGTACGGTATTAAAGAACTGTAGTGGGTTGAAACTAAAGATGGATTTACCAGACTTTGTGGAGACAAGCAGGACCTCAAGAATGAACCAACCCTGTGAATGGGTTTGGTATCTCATATTTTCAATTTCACCAGGGAAGTGAGGTATGTTGGAAGCTTGTGGAGCAGGGCTTTGTAAACATGAAGGGAGTAATGAAGTGATCTACGGGACTTTAGTCCAGCCGACCTTCTGATGCAGTGATGAGTATTAAAACTATCACCTGTAATAAAGTGAAGGGCGTTATGGTAGACAGCATCGAATGGTATAAGAGAAGTGGCTGCTGCATTCTGGTAAATGGTGTCACCATAGTCGAACTGGCAGGAAAGTTGACTGCACAATTTGCTTCTTGCTGTTCATGGAGAGGCAAGATCTATTTCTAAAAAAAGATGCCAACTTTAATTCTTAGTGTTTTAACTCATCCGTAAGTTTTTTAAACGTTAGATCTTCATCAATCCAAATGCAAAGATATTTTTGGCAGGAACCCGCTCGATGAAAGAGCCACCCAATGAGTGAATATGTTGCCCATCAGACATTTTTCTGTGAATTAGAGAATATATGTTTAGTTTTTCCCGCATTAAGTTATAACTCAACAAGGCTTTCTGTAATACAACACAATCCGGTTGTATTTTTAACGTACACTACCAGTCAAACGTTTGGACACTCGTGTGCTCCCTCTCCGGCCTCTAGGTCACCAGGCTGCTCGTTATGGCGCACACCTTTCACCATTGTTACGGGCGTCATTAGACTCACCTGGACTCCATCACTTCCCTGATTACCTTCCCTATATATGTCACTCCCTTTGGGTCCTTCCCCAGGCATCATTGTTTCTGTTTCTTGTCTGTGTGTTGTTCTTGTTTTGGATTATGGTTTAATTTATTTATGGCTTTTTTATGGCTGTTTCAGAGCAGTGGCTTCTTCCTTGCTGAGCGGCCTTTCCGGTTATGGACTCGTTTTACTGTGGATATAGATAGTTTTGTACCTGTTTCCTCCAGCATCTTCACAAGGTCCTTTGCTGTTGTTCTGGGATTGATTTGTACTTTTCGCACCAAAGTACATTCATCTCTAGGAGGCAGTACGTGTCTCCTTCCTGAGCAATTGGACGGCTGCGTGGTCCCATGATGTTTATACTAGCGTACTATTGTTTGTACAGATGAACGTGGTGCCTTCAGGCAGTTGGAAATTGCTCCCAAGGATGAACCAGATTTTTGGAGGTCTAAAAAGAAAATTCTGAGGTCTTGGCTAATTTCTTTTGATTTTCCCTTGATGTCAAGCAAAGAGGCACTGAGTTTGAGGGTAGGCCTTGAAATACATCCACAGGTACACCTCCAATTGTCTCAAATGATGTCAATTAGCCTATCAGAAGCTTCTAAAGCCATGACACCATTTTCGGGAATTTTCCGAGCTGTTTAAAGGCACAGTCAACTTAGTGTATGTAAACTTCTGACCCACTGGAATTGTGATACAGTGAATTATAAGTGAAATAATCTGTCTGTAAACAATTGTTGTAGAAATTACTTGTCATGCACAAAGTAGATGTCCTAACCGACTTGCCAAAACTATAGTTTATTAACAAGAGATGTGTGGAGTGGATGAAAAACAGTTTTAATGACTCCAACCTAAGTGTATGTCAACATCTGACTTCAACTGTATGTCAAGTAGAGGCACTATGGGCTCAAGTATATCTGCCTCACCAGGCACCCATATTGGTATGATGTGTGTATTGACCTCCTAGCTCTGAGGTGTCCTGTCTGGATGACTTATGCACTGGGTTTGACCAGGCTACAGATAGTAACAGAGATGTATTTATCTTTGTGATTTTGGAAGGATCACAATAATTTAAATATAACTAAATTAATGAGATATACCAAGATCTGTGGTTTGAAACAAATGGTTAATGATACTTCTAGATCATCAACTGAGATGGGTCACAGTTCAGACACATGCATTAATCTGATCTTCTGTAATATACCATTGCAATGCTTAAAGGCCAGAGAAATGCCAGTGGGCTGAACACACCATAATATTGTGGTCAAAGAAACCCCCAAGGATTGTGGTCAAGATACATTTCTAAACATTTAATCATGAGCAATTTCAACATTATTTGGCTGCTGTACCCTGGGAGCTGATTTATCTAGAGGACGATTTAAATCCCGCTACATAAAATGTAATTGATTTGCTCACTGGAGTAATGGATCATCACTGGAGTAATGGATCCCAGTAAGAAAGAGTACAGTTGCGGCTCGTCCATCTCCATGGATTGATGATGAACATTCATGGATATAGTCTGCTACGCATTTTCTCAAAGAAATATGGCAAGTCAGCAGACAAATCTATACTAGAAATTGATTAACAGAATCATAAAACACTACGTGACTATGCAGTTCAATTAAATTGCAAGAAAATAACTTTGTTTTACAAAAATGCTTTTATCGATTATTAAAAATGATTCAGAAAAGGGATGAAATACGGGGCTTACTTTATTTATTTATTTTTAAACATTTTTTTTAACCAGGTAGGCCAGTTGAGAACAAGTTCTCATTTACAACTGTGACCTGGCCAAGATAAAGCAAAGCAGTGTGACAAAAACAACACAGAGTTACACATAAACAAACATACAGTCAATAACTAAAAATAGAAAAATCTATGTACAGTGTGTGCAAATGTAGAAGAGTAGGGAGGTAGGCAATAAATAAGCCATAGAGGTGAAAATAATTAAAATGTAACATTAATACTGGAGTGATAGATGTGCAGATGATGAATGTGCAAGTAGAGATACTGGGGTGCAAAAGAGCAAGAGGTTAAGTAATAATATGGGGATGAGGTAGTCGGGTGTGCTATTTACAGATCGGCTGTGTACAGGTACAGTGATCGATAAGCTGCTCAGACAGCTAATGGTACATCTATCTAATCATGCCCATCTAGTGTGGAGGTTGACGGGAGAACAATAACAAAACCAGCTGATAGTTTTCAATCATTATACATATTTCTTTATGTATGGAAGCATGCTAAGCTGTGTCAAATCCTGAAAGACAGCAAAGAACCCATTATTCCTGCCAATAGTCAACCAATCAGTCTACTCCCTTCACTCACTAAGATATTGCAGGGTATTGTGAGTAGACAAATATGGGAGTATATAGAAAATAATGATCTGGTCATAGTCAATCAGCATGCTTATCGCAAAAAAACATTCCACTACCACTGTATGGGTTGACATGACTGTGGCTCAATGCTATGCATAATGTCAGTTTTGTGGATAAACAACTTTTCGATTTCAGTACAGCATTTGATTTAGTGGATCATTATTAAAATTATTGCATTATGGGTTTAAGGAGGCAGCATTGAATTGGGCACAGTCATACAGAGTCTAACCAGGGGCAAAACTTTGGTTTTAGAAGTGGGGTGGACATAACTGTTTTATTTCTTTATATTTTTTTATCCAGTCGGATAAACAGTCCAAACAGCCTAACCGAACGCTCGAAGGTGTCCGCATGGTCCTAAAGCACACCATTGCCTCTTTTGTATCACATTGAAATTATTGAATTGAGGGGGAGAAAAACGCAATTTCAGAATTTGGGGGGGACATATCACCCCCTTCCTCAGTGAAAGTTGCGTCCCTGTATTTAACTGACTGGAAACAGTCCATCTATATCAATGGGTCATTTTCTAGCCCTCATGCTTTAAACTGTGGAATACCGCAGGGTAGGTGCCTTGGGCCATTTCTTTCACTTAATATATACCAATGACCTTCCTTATGCCTTATTTGAAACTCAAGCTACTATGTTTGCAGATGATACTACCATTTATACAGCAAGACAATCAGTTCAACAGGTACTGCAAGCTCTACAAGTCGATCTGGGAAATATCAGGGACTGGGTTTTTCCGGAACAAACCAGTTTTGAACACAAAGAAAACCAAGGTTATGTTGGTCTGTTTCACCAGGAAAAGGCCAACACAACAAGGGACGCAATTAAGTATTGGGGAAGTACAAATTGAGGAAGTGGCAGAAAGTACTAGGGGTGCAGCTACACAACTGCTTATTACGGTCTTCTCAAATAACTATCTAGGTAAAAATCTATGGGGAAAAACTGCATGCATGATCAGAAGGATAGCTAAGTATGTAAGTCGCTCTGGATAAGAGCGTCTGCTAAATGACTTAAATGTAAATGTAAATGTATGTGCAGTGAAAGATTCTTCAGTGAACAACCCATGCAAAAATTGGGAGTCAGGTGAACTACTGTTCTGTGTTCTGGGGAAATGCATCAGCAAGTGAAATTAGGAGGCTGCAGATTTGCACAGAACAAAGCAGCAAGGATTGTTTTAAGGTGGAGATATGGTTCTTCATGCATGATGCTCATGGGTGAACGTTATCAACAAGATAATAGCAAAAAGCATGCTTATTTTATTTCACAATGTACACCATTTAAACAGTATTCAGTTGGTAAGAGACAGACATTCAGTCTGTACGAGGAATAGACTGTCCACCATCTGTGTTATCCCGGAAGAAAAGGGAAATAGGCAAAATAACATTTAGATTCCAAGAAATTGAATAATTTATCCGAGCAAACCAGAAACTTTTCAATATATAAATTAAACACTACTTTAGAACAATTTAAATAAAATAAATTGGAAGGTTGTGCAGGTCTGTTGGATGAAGGAATCAATCTCTCTTTTCAGAAAACGTGAAAAAAATGGTGATGGTTCATCACTGTTTAATTTTATTGCAAATGTACTGTCCATTTGCAATATGTTTCAATGGGCATTTACCATCACACATTTGACATGCTCAAAAATACTGCAGAAATGTGAAATTGACTGGCCCGATGAACTCGGAATGGCCGGGCAGTGATAGTGGTTCCTCTCCATCACTCGTTGGTGACATGAGAGAGAAGTGGGACTCTGTCATTTTTAACGATTTAATTTTTTTTTCTCCAAAATGACCAATGGGCCCACTATAAGATGGGCATGGGTGGGGGGTGATCCCTACTCAGCCATAGACCCCTTGCACCCCCTAAAGGCATTAAAACATTTTTTTTTAAGATTTGCTCCTGGTAACCTGTTCCAATCACCAGGTGCACGGCTGTCGTTTACAGATACAGTCAAAATGCGTTACACACAGGTGTTAGCAAAATCACATGTTATAACATTCTATCTCTTGAACTGTCATGGACTGTCAGTCTATGCATTTGAGAGGGATTGCATTTCCACAGCCCAGTCCTTCAGTTGTATACAAAACAGGTGACGGTGTTGCGGTTTTAAAAACATACATATTTATCTGTAACGTAGGCGCAGGGAGTCAAGAAACAAGTGCAGTTGGTGAGTTTAATAATAATGAACATGGAACGACACAAAACATGAAGCGTCTTACATGGAAACATAAACATTACTACCTGACGACTACTAACAGAAGGGTACTATATAAAGGATGAGTTATGAAGTCCAAGTGTGACTGATGATGAGACGCAGGTGTGCGTAATGACGGTTGCCAGGTGTGCATAAAGATGGGTTTCCAGGTAAACCGGCACAACGTCTACCACCGGAGCGGGGGAGCAGGAGTAGATGTGGCAGTACCCTTCCCCCCTCCCCTCAAATGATGTTGGGATCTAGAATGTCTTCCACCGAAACCAACACTGCTCCTCTGGACCGTACACATTCCAGTCCACTAGGTATCAGCCAGGGGACCAGGAACCACCGGCCTGTGGAGGAAAACATGAAACGATGGTGAGATCTGGTAGTTAGTGGGGAGTTGTAATCTGTAAATTACCTCGTTGACCTTCCAGAGGACAAACTGGGGACTCAGGTTCTTACAGGGCAGGCGGAGCGGGAGGTTTCTGGTGGAGAGCCAGACACGATCAACAGGATGCATGATCAACCTACGCTTCTTCTGATGGGGATCACATTCTATTACATCTGAAATTGTTATGATTTGAATGAATGTCATATCAGAGAGCACACAATGTTTAAATATGTCACTTTGTGCTTAAAGGTCAGTACCCTGTCTAGCCTGCCAGAAGTTTGGGAGGGCAAAGACTGTGGCACTGGAGTTGAAGCCCATCAAAGCTGTTTCACCACGGCACATGATCTGTAAGTGTCCCAATTCAAATCTTTCCCTGGTAAGTTGTTTTGTAATGGTTACTTTATTTGACCACAGCAGAGTTCAATATTATAGAATGTGTGTCAGTATAATGTGTGTGTCAGTATAAATCTGCACACTGTATGACATATATACAGGTAAGAATAAAACAATCTTCTCTTTTACACTTTAAATGTTAGAGGTGGACCTCATCGGACCCTTCACAAAATCCAAGAATGGCAACAGCTGGGGTCTGACGTTGATCGATCACTTTACCAAGTGGGTGGAGGCAATACCCATTATGGTCAGTAAAGGAAGAGTACGTGCTTAACTCAAAATTCCCTTCCGTAACCCATTAAAAAGGGTGCTTGGAACCAAAACTCGATTTTCGTTTTGTATGATAATCATTATGGACGAGACTGGCGAGGCTACCTCCAAGGCGACGATGATCTTCAACACCCACTGTTCTCCTGAGGTCATCTTGAGTGACCGGGGTCATGAACAAGGTACGGATGTTCTAGGTCATATTCTGTCATCAATGGTTTGTTTTATTTATTTTTTACAATTTGTTTTTCCATGGTACATAATCAGACATTTTTCAATATCTTACATTTTCAATAGATATCGTTTTCCTACCCCCTACTCGGGGGTTGGTGAAATGGGCCAATCAAACCCTCAAGACTGCCATGGGCATATCCCTTAATTGGAACCAGGAACGGTGGGAGAACAACCTGAAGGTAATTCTCTTTGCACATAACAGCAGCATCCAGGCCTCCACCTTGTACGGACGGGAGCCGCAGCTGTTGACTGAGGTAAATAATGCAATTGTGTATACAATTATTGCATGTACTGTAGTCTTTCAAATGTGTGATTGACTTAGTTATGTTGTTTGTCTATTGCTGTTTTTGTATAACGTACTTTCAGATACATATATAGAAATTGTCGAACCAGATCAGAACACTTCGAGAACTACCTTCAAGGCACGGAAGGAGAAGGATGTGGCGGTTTTTGACCAGGTAAAAATGATTGTCTTCCGTTAATTTATTTTCTGAAATATATGAAATGTAATTGCATTTATTCCTATAATCAATTAAAGTGAGACTAAACATCGACAAGGCGCAGGAGAAACAGAAGGAGAGCTACCGGAGCAGAATCAAGAAGGGGACCAAGTGCTTCGACATCCAGGCAAATTATTTGGTTTGGAAGGACGAAAGTAAGGCGAGACCTGGGAACCTCACTGCACCTTTTCTCCAAGCTGGGGTCACAATCTGTTAAAACCTCTTATGGATAGGGGAGACGCTAGCGTCTCAACTGGCCAATTGCCAGGGGAAATGCAGAGCGCCAGATTCAAATAAAATGCTATAAAATTCAAACTTTCATTAAATCACACATGTAAGATACTCAATTAAAGCTACACTCGTTGTGAATCCAGCCAACATGTCAGATTTTAAAAATGCTTTTCGGTGAAAGCATAAGAAGCTATTATCTGATAGCCTGCACCCATCTGCACCAGCAGTAAACAAAGGAGCTAGCGTAGCAGGCACTACACAAAACGCTGAAATAAAATATAAAATATGCATTACATTTGACAAGCTTCTTTTGTTGGCACTCCAATATGTCCCATAAACATCACAATTGGTCCTTTTGTTCGATTAATTCCGTCCATATATATCGAAAATGTCCATTTATAAAGTGTGTTTGATCCAGAAAAAACAGCTTACAAAAACACAACGTCACTACAAAATATTTCAGAAGTTGCCTATAAACTTTGCCAAAATATTTCAAACTACTTTTGTAATACAACGTTAGGTATTTTTAAACGTTAATAATCGATCAAATTGTAGACGGGGCAATCTGTATTCAATACATGAATGAAAAGAAACCAGCTCTGCTCTTCACGTCTTGCGCAACTCACAAAAGTTTCCCCAGTTCCGAGTTGGCCTACTTCTTCAAAGC
Source organism: Oncorhynchus nerka (assembly GCF_034236695.1). Taxonomy (NCBI): domain Eukaryota; kingdom Metazoa; phylum Chordata; class Actinopteri; order Salmoniformes; family Salmonidae; genus Oncorhynchus; species Oncorhynchus nerka. Next base: position 56,348,595 of record NC_088409.1, on the reverse strand, counting down.
ACAAAGGAATAACCTCAACCATATTCCAAAGACTGGCGACATCGTGTGGAAGCGGTAGGAACTGACAATTGGTTCCTATTAAATATCCAATGGCAAAGACAACATAGTGAACAGAGATAGGGGGAAAAAATAATCTGAACAGTTAGTCCTCTGGGTTTTGCCTGCTCCATAAGTTCCATAAGTGTCTTCTATCCAAATCTATGAAGAATATGCATATCTTATATTCTTGGCATGAGGAGCAGGAAGTTGAAATTGGGCACGCTATTTATCCAAAAGTGAAAATTCTGCCCCCTAGCTTTAAGAGGTTATTAAAGTGAATATTAAAAATCTCAGATAATAACGGTTTGCATTTGCACACAAAATAACCTGAAGCTAGTTTTAGTCTCCCTAACACTGATATTGTTCTCTTTGTCTTCCTAGGGTTACCTCGGTGGAAGCCAACAATCTTCTCCAGTTGGAGCCGTTGGACTGTCGACCACTGAAAGCCCTGGCGCCCTACACTTCGGTGAAGCCCAAAAGACAAAGTATGTTAAGCTTTGGTTAACATTTGAGAAAGCAAGAAATGGTAGATATGCTGAGCTTATAAAAATGTACCTCTTCAATTTACCTCTCCAAATGACTTTAGGACCATCGACTGTCCGAGCCCCCCAGGAGGTATCCCGTCCACCAGAACCAGTGAGTTCGTATCAGTCTGATTCTCTGTGCTCTGAGACGGAGGGAGACCAGCTTGAGGTAGGCTATACCTTCCAAAACGGTTGAAAAGTACATATCTCCAATTTAAAACATTGCACTGATCCATACACTTTTCTCACAGTAAAGTGTAACCTTTGTTTACGTCTCTGTCTCCTACCCTGTTCCCTTTAACTTTGATCCTGTTCTCCAGGAGCTAGGGGTTCTGCCCAACACCCAGATGTGGATCCACCTGATGTCCTCAATTACCAACCACCCTCCAACTTTTCATTACATCCTCTACAGCTACTGTTGTCATGTCATTATTTTCTCAAAAAGTTATTGCTCTATCATACCCGGGCACATATGTGAGATACACAGATGAATTAAAAACACTAGCACTGCAAACATTCAGAACAAAGAGAGCAGCAGGTCCTGGACTTTGTCTCCCTCTTCAAGTCCACATTCCGAGACTGGATGCCTGTTGAGAACAAGTGACAGGCAGAACCTCCCACCCACACAGCAACCACCTCTTCTATATTCCACAAACAAGAATTCAGTATTTTAGTCTGTGATTGTCATGTGAGTGTACAAAAACATCTGTGAAAATACTGTACCAAAAAAAGATCAATGTTTTTGTATTAAAATCATAAATATTGCCAGGTTGGTTTTCACAGCTGTTTGACAAGGTGTTCATTATTGTAAGCTGAAAGGTATCCTTTGATGGTATTTATTTGTTCCATATTATTCATTGTTGTTTTCTAGGACCTACCACAGATACATATATTCAACCACCGCTATTGCGAGATTTAAAACAAATGTATCGTAGAGGACTACTGAAATTATATTATTTCAGTGTAGATAAGGGAAGGGCAGGTTGAAACATGACCGACAGACAAGCCAGTGTATGGATCAAAGGGATTTGCGTATGAATGGAGTGGAAATTGGCTGACTTTGTGATCTGTATTTAGTATGGCTGCAGGGGCACTATTGAGTAGCTTGGATGAAAGGTGCCCAGAGTAAACAGCCTGCTCCTCAGTCTCATATTATTAGTAGTATTTGATAGAAAACACTCTGACGTTTCTGAAACTGTTTGAATGATGTAGGGTAGCCTAGTGGTTAGAGCGTTGGACTAGTAACCGAAAGGTTGCAAGTTCGAATCCCCGAGCTGACAAGGTACAAATCTGTCGTTCTGCCCCTGAACACGCAGTTAACCCACTGTTCCTAGGCCGTCATTGAAAATAAGAATTTGTTCTTAACTGACTTGCCTAGTAAAATAAAGGTTAAAAAAAATGTCTGTGAGTATAACAGAACTCATATAATTTCTTTGCCATTTTCAAAACATTGCAAAGTTTAAGACATGAATTTCATGTTGTAATGTTAACAAGGTATCCAAAAGTGGTTTGAAGTAATGTTTTCATTTTATTGGCTAAACTAGTTTAAAGAATTCATCACCTTGCTTCCTTTGACCATCTCTGCAGGAAGTGCAAGTCATAGGGAGGTAATGCACCAGAAGTCAGTAAACCGGGGATCCATACGCACGCACACACACACACTGTGTGAAAGTTATTCATGAACAGGTCATTGATGGTTCATGGGAGATCCGTTGAAGGGAGTAGAGATGACGGTATTGATGCAATATCATTGGTTGTTCTGGACGGGACTTTCCTGCTGGATCTCTTGTTGCCGAGCTGAAAAGAATGAATGAAGCAAGATAATAAATTCATTTGATACTCTGTGTTTTGTGTTGTGTAACAGGATATCACAGTGTGTTTGTATGATATCTTTTAAAAATACATTTTAAAAGGAAATAAGAAGAATTACAGGAAAAGGTGAGGAGGACCAGGGGACCGGAGCCTAAGAGTGCTAGTCTTTGATTAATGAGATGTTGCTCATAACCGGCACTGTTTGATTGAATTACAATTGTCTTGGCAGTCTTGGCTGAGTAGTGCTGTGTATGATGATGTGATATTGCTGAGGCTACCTTTAAAAGCACACTCCCTAAAATCCTCTTCTTGTCAAGTGTGGGAACATTCCTACTTTTTGAGTGGCATTTGCTTAGGACAAACGGTAGTGTGGGATGGTGGTGCACGTTCAACCTGTGGTGGTTGATGAGTGGCCCCACATAAGTTAGGCTGACTAGGTCAATAATATGGTGATTCAGTGGAAAAGTCCATCTGAGCCAGTGGAGGCTGGTGGGAGGAACTATAGGAGGATGGCTCATTGTAATGGCTAGGAATTAATAAATGGAATGGAGTCAAACATGCATTTGATGTGTTTGAGACCGTTCCATTTTTTCCATTCCAGCTATTACAATGAGCCCGTCCTCCTATAGCTCCGCCCAACAGCCTCCACTGACCTGAGCATGCAAATATAGTTAGTAATTTTAAAATGGAACCACGTTCATAATTATTCCACCCTACTGTTTGTCCCAAGCAATGCAACTCACTAAGTAGGAACGTGTCCACAGTTCATGGGAAGAGGGTTTTAGGGGAATTACTACAGAACCCACCCAGACCTTTAAACAAAAACACTTTCAGATAACATTGCTTCATCTAAAAGAGATCAGGTTCTTACATAAAAACCCAGTAATGTATGTTGCTCCCCGTATTCGAGAATTTTTTACTGAGCTGAATCAAACGAGCCAGAGGTACTGATCTGGCCTAATCACATCTTGCGACTTTGATATTAATAGTCTTGGAAGAGGCCTCCACTCAATAGAGTTCTTGTGCCTGGTTTTCCTTTACAATAATGTGGTCATTGCATCTAATCAAATCTTATCAGTCACACTCGCCGAATCAAACATTTCACCTTACAGTGAAATGCTTACTTACAGTAACCTAACCAACAATGCAGATTAAAAAAATACAGATAAGAATAAGAGATAAAAGTAACAAGTAATTAAAGAGCAGCAGTAAAATAACAATAGCGAGACAATTGCCGGGTCTTTGGCTATGCCGGATTAAGTGATATGACATGCTATTCTATAAAATAATTTCTCCGTAATTAATATTACCTGATTGACCTGATTGAGCTAATCATGTAATTAACTAGAGTCGGGCACCACAAAATAATATTTATAGGGCTGTTATCTTCCGAATAAACTCTTAAAGACCTAGTAATATTTTACATCAATATTAATCGTCATCTTAATTCAGTCTCATCTGAAAGTTGTAAATTCTTGGTTATCTGCATGAACCCTGGCTAACAATTTGAATCAGCAATACAAAAATTGAGTTTAATCATTTATTTACTAAATACCTAACTAATCACACATAATTAAATCATACCTTGATTACAAATTACGTCATAAAGGAAAACGTCCCTAGCGGGCGGAACAGATATGACAGCTTGTTACACAAAAGAAAAGGGGCTGGGTTTGAGTGGAAGAGCGGGAAGACTGAGGAACAAAGGGAAGAAGCTGTGCTATCGTAAATACAGTATCTTATGCATTCTAAATTACCGCCCATTTGGAATAGGAAAATGCAATAAATATTTACTCTGAGCTGCACTTCGGTAGGTTGGTGGTAGATGGAAGGCCGTGTTGCCCAACCGAGTCCTTTGAAGAATGTCTCTGGTGGTCAATTGGATACGTTGTAGTAACATCTGTAACGGCTTTCTTCCTGGGAAGGAGAGGAGGACCAAAACGCAGTGTAGTTAGGGTTAAACATCTTTAATAAAGACGAATACCGAAAAAAACACTAGAAATATACAAAACAATAAATGTGAAGAAAACAAAAACGGTCCTGTGTGGTGAAACAAACACAGACACAGAAATAATCACCCACAAAAATCCAACACAAAACAGGCTACCTAAATATGGTTCCCAATCAGAGACAATGACTAACACCTGCCTCTGATTGAGAACCATATCAGGCCAAACACAGAAACAGACAAACTAGACACACAACATAGAATGCCCACCCAGCTCACGTCCTGACCAACACTAAAACAAGGAAAACACACAAGAACTATGGTCAGAACGTGACAACATCGGTGTTGTAACAATACAGAGGCGGATGCAAGATGCAAGCAACGATGGTTTAATGAATACAGGTTACAGCAGCAACAGGACAGACAGACTGTACTCAGATGGAATCCGACCCAGGGACTAGGGCGCATCCTCCTATGTGAGCGTGCTGAGAAACCCAGGGGAGAGTGTCCGGATGGGTAGGAAGGAGCACAGCAGATAATCCACACAAGGGCGGCGAGAGATGAGCACGGACACACGACACAACCTCAGGGAAGTAACAACGATCTGACAACAAGAAACACTGGTTACAGAACATATAAAGGGAAGATAAGTGATTCCAGCTGGCGCAGACAATCAGGCCGAGATTGGGAACCACGCCCACACAAACACGGGAGAGAGAGAGAGAGAGAGAGAGAGAGAGAGAGAGAGAAGGAAAAGGAGGCAGTGGATTCATGAACCGTGACAATACCCCCCCCTAGGAACGCCTCTTGGCGTTCCCAGGCGAATTTAACTGTCGATTGAAATCATCGATAAGGGAGTGATCCAGAATGTCCCTAGCAGGTACCCAACTTCTCTCCTCCGGGCCGTAACCCTCCCAGTCCACCAGGTACTGGAATCCGCGTCCCCTCCTTCTAGAGTCCAAAATACGATTGACAGAAAAGGTGGGTTCCCCATCAACAAGTCGTGGCGGCGGGGAACCGGGACCGGTGGGTTAATGCGTGCCTGAAACACAGGTTTTATTTTAGACACATGAAAGGTAGGATGAATTCTCCTATACGCCGGAGGAAGCTGGAGCCGGACCGCCACCGGACTAATGATCCTGGTGACTTTGAACGGGCCGATAAATTTGGGGGCAAGCTTGTTCGAAACGGATCGGAGTGGAATGTTCTTAGTAGAAAGCCACACTCTTTGGCCAACGACGTATACCGGAGGCTTCGACCGGTGGCGATCGGCCTTAGTCTTGGTGCGCGCCCCACCCGGAGAAGAGTCTCACGGGCTCTGCTCCATGCGCGACGGCACCTCTGGATGAAAGCGTGAGCGGAGGGAACAGACACCTCGGACTCCGTACTGGGAAAGATAGGTGGCTGGTAACCTAAACTACACTCAAACGGAGAGAGACCCGTGGCTGCCACTGGCAACGAATTGTGAGCGTACTCAACCATAGAGAGTTGTTGACTCCAGGAAGAGGGATTCTTAGAAACCAAACATCGCAACACTCTCCAAATCTTGGTTGGCCCTCTCCGCTTGACCGTTGCTCTGGGGATGAAACCCTGAAGACAGGCTGACACTCGCTCCCAGTAACCTACAAAACTCTTGCCAAAACTTGGACACAAATTGGGGCCCCCTGTCAGAAACTACGTCCATCGGCAGACCATGTAAGCGAAAGACGTGATCCACGACAGTTACCGCTGTCTCCTTGGCAGATGGTAATTTAGGCAAGGGAATAAAATGAGCCGCCTTCGAGAACCGGTCCACCACGGTCAAAACAACAGTCTTGCCCTGGGAGGGCGGGAGGGCGGTAACAAAATCTAGCGCGATGTGGGACCAGGGTCTCGAAGGGACCGACAGCGGTTGGAGTAACCCATCTGGGGTCGATTAGAAGTCTTCCCAGTGGCACAAACCGAGCAAGCCAAGACAAAACTGTGAATGTCACGAGCCATCAGTGGCCACCAAAAGCGTTGCTTAACCAAAAGCTAGTGCGACTGACTCCTGGATGACACGCTACGTTGGAGCAATGCCCCCACCGAATAACATCGGACCGACACCCCTCCGGCACAAACAACCGATTAGGCGGGCAACCGGGCGGAGGCGTTACCCCTTCTAAGGCCGTTTTGACCCTCGATTCAACCTCCCATGTGAGTGTGGAGACCACTAGGGTCCCGGGTAGGATGCACTCGGGAGTGGATGGGCGTTCGGAATGGTCAAAAATGCGAGAAAGGGAATCGGGTTTGACATTCTTGGAACCCGGGCGATACGAGAGAGAGAAGTCAAAACGTCCGAAAAAGAGTGCCCACCGCGCCTGCCTGGAGTTGAGTCGCTTGGCGGTTCTGATATATTCCAAATTTTGTGATCGGTCCAAACTATAAAAGGTACCCCGAACCCTCTAACCAATGGCGCCACTCCTCCAGTGCTAACTTCACTGCCAACAACTCTCTGTTGCCAATGTCGTAGTTGCGTTCCGCAGGTGATAACCGATGGGAAAGGAACGCGCAAGGGTGCATCTTGTCGTCAGAAGAGGAACGTTGGGAAAGTACCGCACCTACCCCCACCTCTGAAGCGTCCACCTCCACCATGAACTGACGCGAGGGATCGGGAGCTATGAGGATGGGAGCCGAAACAAAGCGGCTCTTGAGTTTGACGAATGCAGCCTCGGCTGTATCGGACCACCTGAACGTCACTCTGGGGGAGGTTAAGGCGGTAAGAGGAGCGACTATCTGGCTAAAGTTGCGAACGAAACGCCGGTAGAAATTGGCGAATCCCAGAAACCTCTGTAGGGCCTTACGGGAATCTGGGCTTGGCCAATCCACCACAGCCTTAACCTTGTCAGGATCCATGCGAATACCTTCAGTCGAGACAATGTAACCTAGGAATGTAACGGATTGTGCATGAAAAATGCATTTCTCCGCCTTGACAAAAAGTCCATTCTCCAACAACCTCTGAAGCACTCGTCTGACGTGCTGAACGTGTTCCTGGAGAGAAGAAGAAAAAATCAGTATGTCATCCAGGTAAACATATATGAACTGATCAATCATATCTCTCAGCACGTCATTTACGAGTGCCTGGAAAACCGCTGGGGAGTTGGATAGCCCAAAAGGCATGACCAAATATTCGAAGTGCCCTCTGGGGGTGTTAAACGCGGTCTTCCATTCGTCCCCCTTATGCGAACCAAATGATATGCATTACGTAAATCCAACTTAGTGAACACGGATGCTCCCTGTAACCTTTCAAAGGCTGAGGACATCAACGGTAAGGGATAGGTATTCTTCACTGTGATGTTATTCAACCCACGGTAATCAATGCAAGGACGCAGAGATCCGTCCTTCTTCTCCACAAAGAAGAACCCCGCCCCCGCTGGAGAAGAGGAAGGACGAATGAATCCAGATGCCAGAGAACCAGAGATGTATCTCTCCATAGCCTCCCTCTCAGGAACAGAGAGTGAATATAACTTGCCTTTAGGCGGAGACTCACCTGGCAATAATTCTATTGCACAGTCATACGGACGATGCGGAGGAAGAGAAGCAGCACGGGACTTACTGAACACCTCCTTCAGGTCGAGGTATTCAACGGGCACGTTAGACAAATCCACTGCCTCCTCTAGAAACACAGAATCAGACACAGACGAACAAGCAGACACTAAACAGGACTCAAGACATTTGTTACTCCACATGGATATAGAGTTATGACCCCAGTCAACTCTGGGGTTGTGTTGGGTGAGCCAAGGGTGGCCGAGAACTAATGGTGCAAGGGGTGAGTCCATGAGTAGAAATGATAGTGTCTCAGTGTGATTGCCAGAAGTGATGAGTGTGATAGGTTCAGTGGTGTGAGAAATGTTGGGTAGTTCTTGACCATTGAGAGCGTTGACGGATATCTTGTGCGTGAGTGAGGTGATAGGAATCTGGAGTTTGTGAGCGAGCTTGAAGTCCATGAAATTACCCTCTGCTCCTGAGTCCAGTAAGGCTTGGGTGTCGTGCGTGTGGTTGGCCCATCTTAGTCTTACCGGGAGGAGAGTAGATGATGAGGTCTTCTCTGTGGTGACACCACCCGATAGTAGCCTCATTCTTACTACCGGGCCTAATCTTTTACCGGGCAGGAGTGGATAAAGTGGCCCGCTCTACCACAGTAGAGACAGAGCCCTTGGGATCTCCGCCTCTCCTTCTCTTCCCGGGAGAGGCGAGCTCTCCCCAGCTGCATGGGTTCGTGAGCGGAGGCTGAACTGGCCGTGTTCCCGCCGCTGGCATGCCAGCCCTCCATGTCGTTATACGGTCTGTTAGGGCATGCTCGGCGGCCAACACGACTCAGACGGCGTCGACCCTCAAGGCTAGTTCCACTAGTCCATTTAAACTCCTGGGAAGGTCCAGAACATAAATCTCCTTCTGGATCCGGTCCTCCAGCCCATGCAGGAACATGTCCCACTGCGCCTCCTCGTTCCACTGACACTCTGCGGCCAGAGTGCGGAATTGGATGGAGTATTCCGATACTGAACGGTCTCCTTGGCGAAGGTCAGCGAGTAGTCTGGCCGCCTCCCTACCCGCCACGGCCCGATCGAAGACCCTTCTCATCTCCTCGGAGAGTGTCTGGAAAGAGGTGCAGCATGGGTCCTGGTTCGCCCACACCGCCGTTCCCCAAAGAGCCGCTTTGCCTGATAGCAGTGTGAGTACGAATGCTACCTTAGACTGTTCACGGTTGAAGGTCCGTGGCTGCAACGAGAAATGCATGGAACATCTCGTAAGAAAAGCTCTGCAATAGTCAGGATCACCTGAATAACCCTCTGGTGTCGGTAGCTGTGGCTCTAGCTGGGAATCCGGCTCTGGCGGGCGGGTTGAACTGCCGGTGTAGGTGGCGCAGCGAGACCCCTCAGATGTTGTAATTGTTGGGTCAGCTGGGATACCTGCGTCGCAATGGCTTGTACTGCCCGACCTGTGCTGGAGATGTTCTCCTCTTGTTGATCCATTCTCGTGATACTACGGGAAATGAATTCGGTCAGACTCGTTGAACTCGCTGCATCCATGGTCTGGTCAGATCGTTCTGTAACAATACAGAGGCGGATGCAAGATGCAAGCAACGATGGTTTAATGAATACAGGTTACAGCAGCAACAGGACAGACAGACTGTACTCAGATGGAATCCGACCCAGGGACTAGGGCGCATCCTCCTATGTGAGCGTGCTGAGAAACCCAGGGGAGAGTGTCCGGATGGGTAGGAAGGAGCACAGCAGATAATCCACACAAGGGCGGCGAGAGATGAGCACGGACACACGACACAACCTCAGGGAAGTAACAACGATCTGACAACAAGAAACACTGGTTACAGAACATATAAAGGGAAGATAAGTGATTCCAGCTGGCGCAGACAATCAGGCCGAGATTGGGAACCACGCCCACACAAACACGGGAGAGAGAGAGAGAGAGAGAGAGAGAGAGAGAGAGAGAGAAGGAAAAGGAGGCAGTGGATTCATGAACCGTGACAGGTGTGTGGTAGACTGGATACTCTGTCTGTTCTTTCCTAGCACGCGTTTGCAGTTGCTGTGGCTAACTCAACGGCTAGGAGGTATGTATCACTTCTGTAGTGAATAACTGAATGAACTGACTAGTTAAATAAGGTAAAATAAAATGACCAGCCTTTAAAAGCACTTCATGGCTACAGACAGATGTGAGTGCTATGGGTTGGTAGTCATTTAGGCAGGTTACCTTAGTGTTCTTGGGCACAGGCACTATGGTGGTCTGCTTAAAACATGTTGGTATTACAGACTCAGACAGGGAGAGGTTGAACATTTTAGTGAAGACACTTGCAAGTTGGTCAGCACATGCTCGCAGTACACGTCCAGACCACGTATAGGTGGTCCAGATTTATTTTTCCTCTGGTTGCACGTTTAACATTCTGATAGAAATTTGGTTAAATGGATTTAAGTTTCCCTGCATTAAAGTCCACGGCTACTAGGAGCATCGCCTCTGGGTGAGCGTTTTCTTGTTTGCTTATGGCAGAATACAGCTCATTCAATGCCGTTTTAGTGCCATCCTCTGACTGTCGTGGTACGTAAACAGCTACGAAGAATACAGATGAAAACACTCTCGGTAGGTAGTGTGGTCTACAGCTTATCATGAGATACTCTACCTCAGGCGAGCAATAGCTCGAGACTTCATTAGATATCGCGCACCAGCTATTATTTACAAAAATACATAGTTCGCCGCCCCTTGTCTCACCAGATGCTGCTGTTCTATCCTGCCGGTACATTGTATAACCAGCCAGCTGTATGTTGATACTGTCGTTGTTCAGCCACGACTCCGTGAAGCATAAGATGTGAAATGTTTTAGGTCCTGTTGGTATTTTAATCTTCCACGTAACTCGTCGATTTTATTCTCCAAGGATTGCACATTTGCTAGCAGAATGGGGGTTTATTCGATTGCCTACGAATTCTCAGAAGGCAGCCCTCCCTTCGGCCCCTGTTTCTCCCCTTCTTCTTCACGCAGATCACGGGGATCGGGTCCTGTTCCCGAGGAAGCAGTATATCCTTTGTGTCTGGCCCGTCAGTCGTGAAATGAAAAAAAGGATTCTGCCAGTCCATGGTGAGTAATCGCAGTCCTGATGTCTAGAAGTTATATTTGGTCATAAGAGACGGTAGCGGCAACATTATGTACAAAATAAGTTTTAAAAAATTGTTACAAAAACGCAAATAAACTAAAAAAAAACACAATCGGCTGAGGGCACGTAAAACGTCTGTCTTCTTCTTCGGCGCCATCTTACTAAGGTAAGATCAGCTTAACCCATGAGTAGTACTGTTATCCTTTCTAAGAAATATGATAAAGTAATACACACACACACACCTTGAAAAGTATTTTGAAGGCCCCCTCGTTATAAGCTGCAATTCTTTACATTCAAATGTGTCGACTTTATTCATGTAATTTTCATAGTCAGCCTTCACTGACTCACCTGTGGTCCTACTCAGCAACAACTCAGGAACAAACAAAGAGCTTTGTAATTTTTAGATTTTGATAAGTCAGTTGTTGATTGGATATAATCTGATTGTTTTTACCCATGGAGTTGCAAGACTGATGGCAGACTGATTGACTTGTCTGGTTTGGCTGGCTAGCTACTGTAGCCCCTTGCTAATGTTCACATTTAAATGATGCATCTCATCACCAGCTGCTTCTTGATCAATGAAACCTGACTGCATTATGGGAATGAGGATGACTACTGTTCTGGACTGATGTGTGGTATGGGCTTTTTTTTTACAATGCAGCAGCAGCAGAGACATTACCCCAAGTAGATGGTACATGCTAGTTGTGGAGGAGTACAAAATCCAGTGTACAGGGAACCTGAGCTGAGGATGACATCAGGGCCAGCAAGCCAACTGCATCAACATCATCTGCCATCACCTGGCATCATCATCATTAAACCATCTTCTAACTCATTTTAGGAGCAAGAGATCTCTCATCTACTGAGGGAGACCTGCTCTTGTCTCATCATCAATAATTTGAAATGCATTATCCACATGTGCCTGTCTTGTGTTTTACAATGTCAAATAAAGATATCTATCGATCTGTCAATCCATCACCACATGTTGCATGTAAACCCCTATTGCACACTACTGTTTGTCCCAAACAATGCAACTCACAAAGTAGTGAGTGATACTGTAAGACTCATGAGTAATACTGCTATCCTGTGCAAAGCTGTCATCAAGGCAAAGGGTAGCAACTTTGAAGAATCTATATTTTGATTTCTTTAACATTTTTTTTGTTACGACATGATTCCATATGCGTTATTTCATTTCATGCGTTATTTCATAGTGTTGATGTCTTCACTATTATTCTACAATGTAGAAAATAGTAAAAATAAAGAAAAACCCTTGGATGGGTAGGTGTGTCAAATTTGAAATGGTACTGTATGTAGTGGTTTAATAATGTTATATGATGTATGATCTTTTGTTTGATATGTATATGCCTTCATTTGTTTGGACCCCAGGAAGACTAGGTGCCTCCTTGGCAAGAGCAATGGGGATCCCTAATAAATACAAATACTGGGGTGGCAGAGAGTTACATAGAGTCATGGCTTTATTTCATACTGTGCGTTTCCCAGTCTCTGTTCTGGACCTGGGGGACATTAGAACACAGGAGTGATGGTTGCAGATAATGGGCCTCTGTCTGTAGATTTTCCATTTAACAAATCTGCTGTTTTCAGCTACAATAGTCATTTGCAACATTAACAATGTCCACACTGTGTTTCTGATCAATTTGATGTTATTTTAATGACCAGAAATGTGCCGTTCTTTAAAAAAACTAAGACATTTCTAAGTGACCCCAAACCTTTGAACTGTAGTGTACATCTAAGTGCGATATGTGCGGCTTTGCTTTGAGATTTCCTGACTTAATACACTGCACTCTTTGAGAGAGGTAGTTAGCAAACCAGGCCAAAGACCCATACGAAACCAATGCTCCTTAGCCGGCCCACAACAATGGAATGGTCTAAGGTATCAAAAACAGGGCAAAATAGAAATAGGCCTATAAAAGTTAGGATCAGCTTGATCTCCCCTTTTAAATAAAGGATGAACTGTGGCTGCCTTCCAAGCAATGGGAACCTCTCCAGAAAGGAGAGACAGGTTAAAAAAGGTCAGAGATAGGCTTGGCGATAATAGGGGCAGCAACCTTAAAGAAGAAAGGGTCTAAACCATCAGACCCAGATGTTTTTTTGGGGTCAAGTTTCAGGAGTTCTTTTAGCACCTCGGACTCAGTGACTGCCTGCAGGGAGAAACGTTGTAGCGGGGCAGGGGAAAAAGAGAGAGAAGCATTGGGGATAGTCACATTAGAAGGGGTGGGAGATCAGGAAATGTTGGAGGGGCATGGCTGAGTCAAATAGGAATCCTGACTTAATGAAGTGGTGATTAAAGAGCTCATCCATGTGTTTCTTGTCAGTAACAATCACATCATCAACTTTAAGGGACATGGGCAGCTGTGAAGAGGAGGGTTTATTCTCCAGGTTTTTAACAATTTCCCAGAACTTCTTGGGTTAATAACTTTGGCCTTACGTATAGCCGGAGTGCACTTATTCCTCAACCTTTCACCAAATGCAATTCTTGAGGTGGAGTAACTCTACAAGATCAAGGTCGAACAAGGGTCTGAACCTGTTTTTAATTCTAATTTTCTTTATGGAGGCGTGTTTGTTAACAATACTGAAAAGATCAAAAAAGAAGGTCCAAGTGTCTTCGACAGAGTGGATCAAGCTGATTCTATACCATTTTACAGATGCTAGTTCATGGAAGAAGGCTTGCTCATTAAAGTTTTTTAGCAAGTGTCTATGACAAATCAGGACAGGTCGTTTCACTGAGCAGACATTAACGGACACTGGCTGTGAAACAGTGATCACTAAGGTCATTACAGTAAACACCAGACTGATACCTATCAGGATTATTTGTCTGGATAACATCAAGAAGAGTAGCCTTTTCTGTGTGTTTGGAGTCATACATTGTGGGATTGGTAATAATCTGAGAAGATATAGGTAGTCCCATTGCTTTAGGACTTGGTCAGGTGGTTTAAGCATGTCCCAGTTTAGGTCACCTTGCATGACACATTCAGACTTAGTGTAAGGGGCCAGGAGAGAGTTTAGGGCAGGTAGGGTACAAGCCGGTGCTGATGGAGGACGATAGCACCCAGCAACAGTCAACAAGGAGCTATTTGAAAGTTTAATACTTAAAACCAACAAATCAAATTGTTTGGAGACAGACTTGGTGGAGACAACCGAGCACTGAATGTGATAATTGGTAAATATTGCCACTCCCCCACCTTTGGAAGATCTGTCTTGCCGAAAAAGGTTATAACCAGAAATATTAACATCAGCATTCAAAGCACTCTTCCTTAACCACGTCTCAGTAATGACCAACACATCTGGATTGGAGCTGTGAACCCACACTTTCAATTGATCCATTTTAGATAATAAGCTTCTAGTGTTAACGTGCAGAAAACCCAGGCTTTTACGAGAGCAGATATCAGTGAAGCAGATATCAGAGCACAAGTCAGAATTGGGGCTAGCAACAGTAGATGGGCCATGGTGTACATGTACATTTCCAGATATCATCAACAGTAATAGAATCAAGGCACGGCAGAGGACAGGGAAAGCTCCGCAGTGCTGATTTATGACATCTGAATGTGAACATCTGAACAAGATCATATTGTACAGCAATTTCATCAGGTAACATGAATACAAACCAGGCGAGAGGTGGTTAGAATGGGAGGCCAAAGGTCTGTACAACCAATAGAGAGTCAGAGTCCCTAGTGTATGAACATAGTCTGTCCCACGATTGGGTAAAGAAAGTTTGTAGTCAACAAAGCATGCATGAGTCATGAGGTAAATAGCAAAATGCACAAGAGAAAAATAAAATATATAACGACTTGGGGCTAGCCATTGTAAGATCAGTCACTCGCCCCAACAGTGCCTGTGTGCTGGAGGCGAGCGCAAGCTTGGGAGAGAGAGGTGGGGGGGTACCTGTACCAGACGGGGAGACAACCAGAGCAGACGGTGAGCAGATCGCCAGGTGGAATTTATTTTTTACTATTTTCTACATTGTAGAATGATAGTGAAGACATCAAAACTATGAAATAACACATATGGAATCATGCTGTAAACAAATCAAAATATACTTTAGATTTTAGATTCTTCAAAGTAGCCACCCTTTGCCTTGATGAGAGCTTTGCACACTCTTGTCTACTGACAATTGAGATGTACAAACTATGGCATAAGGGGACAAGTGGATAAGAGGCAATCCGCAATCCGTAATCCGTAAGACATTAATTAGCGAGCTAGGGTGGACGTAGTCAATATAACTACTTGTTCAGCACGTTTTAAATGTACAGCAAAAAAATACAGAACATGGGACGTTCTTACAGTGTTCTCCCTGTACAGCAAGTCAGAACCGTAGGATAAGATGGGCATATAAGCAAACAATGAACTGGGAATTTCAAGTTAGATGACTGTTCAAAACGTATTTTCCCAGGTGGAGCTAGTTTTTTTTCCAGAGTTCTCAGTTCTCTTGAACTCACTTAGATCTGAAACTTCCCAATTCCGAGTTTCCATTTGTTTTCAGCATAGCAGAAATCATGCTGGGTTGACAGCATGGCCAATGTATTTAACCTTTCCCAACTCATGGTATTAACCTTACACCAGCCCATGGCTGTTGCCGTTGTGTTCCTGGTTCGAGCCCAGGGAGGAGCGAGGAGATGGATGGAAGCTATACTATACTGTTACACTGGCAATACTAAAGTGCCTATAAGAACATCCAATAGTCAAAGGTTAATGAAATACAAATGTTATAGAGGGAAATAGTTCTATAATTCCTATAATAACTACAACCTAAAACTTCTTACCTGAGAATATTGAAGACTCATGTTAAAAGGAACCACCAGCTTTCATATGTTCTCATGTTCTGAGCAAGGAACTGAAACGTTAGCTTTCTTACATAGCACATATTGCACTTTTACTTTCTTCTCCAACACTTTGCTTTTGCAATATTTAAACCAAATTGAACACGTTTCATTAATTATTTGAGGCTAAATTGATTTTATTGATGTATTATATTAAGTTAAAATAAGTGTTTATTCAGTATTGTTGTAATTGTCATTATTACAAATAAATATATATATATTTTTAAATCGGCCGATTAATCGGTATCGGCTTTTTTTGGCCCTCCAATAATCGGTATCGGTATTGGCGTTGAAAAATCATAATCGGTCGACCTCTAATATACAGTACCCGTGTGCTGCCATCCTATTAGAAGGTAACAGATTATTTTATTACAATGGTTAAGATGGATTTTCATTGTGTTCCATGGTGTTATTCGCCCCCTAGTGGAGCTTTCTGGTACTTAGAAAGACTTCGCAAACAGGAATTGTTTCGCACGCATAGAAGCAGCTAAAAACAACGCTACGGTGCAGGTCTTTCAGTGTAGTTATTTCTTGTCACACTTCAGCCTTGGAAAATATTTGTTTGTAAGTTTGATTCAAACATTTAGCTAGTGATGATAATCTTGTTATTGATAGAGTTGCTTACATATCAATGTTGGTTGGTTGCATTTACTCATACAAATTGCAATGCCTTTCATGTATGCCGTTAGCTGTATTACTTTGCTCGTGCGTCATGCAAACTAATTGTAAAATATACAATACTGTAGTTTTGTTACTGTTTCTAGTGTAATATGCTTTGTTATTCTACATAGATGGTTGTACATTATTAGAGTAATGAAAGGAGTTAGCCAATTACCACATGAGTAACAATTAGCTATATGGTTTGGCATCATGCCAAATGCATGGTACCGTAGCACGTGCTTTGTATTTATGCAACTTCAAATGTGTAATGTACAGCTACAGTATGTCAGTGTGAATTGAATACTAAAGTATATTATTTTCTGTATTTTGCAGTTTCACAACATAAACGTTTTCAATATATTCATTCAAGAAAAGTCACGTCTTGGGAGTTTTATTGAAGACTTAGCTGTTAGCTATCTGTCTAGTTTTGCATGGGAACACAACTCAAGGGCAGAATAACCCATCAAAAGTTTGGACTCACCTCCTAGTTTAAGGGTTTTTCTTAATTTTTTTTACATTTTCTACATTGTAGAATAATAGTGAAGACATCAAAACAATGAAATGACACATATGGAATCACGTAGTAACCAAAAAAAGTGTTAAACAAATCAAAGTATATTTGAAATTCTTCAAAGTAGCCACCCCTTGCCTTGATGACAGCTTGCACACTCTTGGCATTCTTTTAACCAGCTTCAAGAGGTAAGCACATGGAATGCATTTCAATTAAAATCAAATCAAATTTTATTTGTCACATACACATGGTTAGCAGATGTTAATGCGAGTGTAGCAAAATGCTTGTGCTTCTAGTTCCGCCAATGCAGTAATAACCAACAAGTAATCTAACTAACAATTCCAAAACTACTGTCTTATACACAGTGTAAGGGGATAAAGAATATGTACATAAAGATATATGAATGAGTGATGGTACAGAGCAGCATAGGCAAGATACAGTAGATGGTATCGAGTACAGTATATACATATGAGGTGAGTATGTAAACAAAGTGGCATAGTTAAAGTGGCTAGTGATACATGTATTACATAAGGATGCAGTAGATGATATAGAGTACAGTATATACGTATACATATGAGATGAATAATGTAGGGTATGTAAACATTATATTAGGTAGCATTGTTTAAAGTGGCTAGTGATATATTTTACATCATTTCCCATCAATTCCCATTATTAAAGTGGCTGGAGTTGAGTCAGTGTGTTGGCAGAAGCCACTCAATGTTAGTGGTGGCTGTTTAACAGTTTGATGGCCTTGAGATAGAAGCTGTTTTTCAGTCTCTCGGTCCCAGCTTTGATGCACCTGTACTGATCTCGCCTTCTGGATGGTAGCGGGGTGAACAGGCAGTGGCTCGGGTGGTTGTTGTCCTTGATGATCTTTATGACCTTCCTGTAACATCAGGTGGTGTAGGTGTCCTCACTACCCTCTGGAGAGCCTTACGGTTGTGGGCGGAGCAGTTGCCGTACCAGGCGGTGATACAGCCCGCCAGGATGCTCTCGATTGGCATCTGTAGAAGTTTGTGAGTGCTTTTGGTGACAAGCCGAATTTCTTCAACCTCCTGAGGTTGAAGAGGCGCTGCTGCGCCTTCTTCACGATGCTGTCTGTGTGGGTGGACCAATTCAGTTTGTCTGTGATGTGTATGCCGAGGAACTTAAAACTTGCTACCCTCTCCACTACTGTTCCATCGATGTGGATAGGGGGGTGTTCCCTCTGCTGTTTCCTGAAGTCCACAATCATCTCCTTAGTTTTGTTGACGTTGAGTGTGAGGTTATTTTCCTGACACCACACTCCGAGGGCCCTCACCTCCTCCCTGTAGGCCGTCTCGTCGTTGTTGGTAATCAAGCCTACCACTGTTGTGTCGTCCGCTAACAGGTGTGCCTTGTTGAAAGTTCATTTGTGGAATTTGAGCCAATCATTTGTATTGTGACCAAGGTAAGAGTGGTATATAGAAGATAGCCCTATTTTGATAAGACCAAGTCCATATGGCAAGAACAGCTCTAATAATCAACGAGAAACAACAGTCCATCGTTACTTGAAGACATGAAGGTCAATCAATACGGAACATTCACAAAAACCATCAAGTGCTATAATGAAACTTGCTCTCCTCTGCTGCAGAGGATAAGTTCATTAGAGTTAACTGCACCTCAGATTATAGCCCAAATAAATGCTTCAACATAATTCATGTAACAGACACATCTCAACATCAACCGTTCACAGGAAACTGCTTGAAATCAGACCTTCGTGGTCGAATTGCTGTATATAAACCACTACTAAAGGACATCAATAGGAAGAAGAGTTTTCCATTGGACAAGAAACACGAGCAATGGACATTAGACAGTTGGAAATCTGTTTTTTGGTCTGATGAGTCCAAATTTGATTGCTCAACATATGTGGGAACTCCTTCAAGACTGATGGAAAAGCATTCTTCATGAAGATGGTTGAGAGAATGCCAAGAGTGTGCAAAGCTGTCATCAAGGCAAAGAGTGTCTACTTTGAAGAATATAAAATATATTTTGATTTGTTTAACACTTTTTTGGTTACTACATGATTCCATATGTATTATGTCATAGTTTTGATGTATTCACTATTATTCTACAATGTAGAAAATAGTACAAATAAAGGAAAACCCTTGAATGAGTTGGTGTGTCCAAACTTTTGACCGGTACTGTATAATATATTTTCATTTTCATTTTAGCTAAACAGGTGGGGCTCAAAACTGCCCTGAACGACAGGTTCCCACTGACCCTGAGGAGAAACATTGCTCATGGCTACAAAGCTTGCTTGTTCAGGCAACTTCTCTGCTGTCTATATGGTTACATCAGACCCAGCCTGGTTTGTCAGCTGGATCTGCATAAAAATGCATTAACATTAAAAAGGAACTTTTGTGATAGAATAACAGAAAACACTAACCAGACAAACATCATACATATGGCTTATCCTGAGATATGACTCATGAGAGAGGATAAACATGGCCGTTTTTTGTAAGCAAATCAAAAATATCTTAAACATCCACTGACAGCTTAAAGGGGAAATCTGTAAACTAATGATATACCAATTGATTCTTGAAGAATATAACGTGTGCCTCACGAGTTTAGATAAACTTTCCTTCCCCATCGGAACACGAAATTAGCTATATTTAAAGCTATTGTTTGTAAACAATGTGAATATAAACAAACACCGTATAGCATCAAAAAACATGGTTAAAGTATAATTTTGAGCACCTGGAGAGGGTGGAAGAGAGAAGGGAGGAATAGTCGCTGAGATCAGAGATGAAGTTTACTGTGTCTGAGAAATGTCTTGTTTCCACCCAGATGTCAGTGTTGCCCGGCACCAGTTCAGGAGAGCTGCAGTGGTCAGGTAATGTGAGGTAGTGAGGGGCAGGCAGGGCGTTAACAGGGCCACACAAGGCATGCATGGACATGGCGTTCACCATCACGATGGACCGCTCATTCTTCTTCACAGACACACTCTCCACTGTCCCTAGCAGAACTGGACACACACACTTTAGATCAGTGTTGTGAAGCTACTGTACATCAATGAGTCAAAGTGCTTCCCAAAGGGAGTCAAGTGCTTCCCACTGTATTTTCATGATTCCTTTCATCCTGTGCTTCAAACTGGAGGCCTTACCTCTGGTGTCACACAGGACTTCCGTCTTCAGGCTCCCCAGTGGTAGAATCCTAGGTCCTGAGGATAGTAAACAACAGTCTAATCAAATGGGCTAAGACAGAGACAGAATCCAGGCAAGTACCCATCAAAAGACACCAATTTTATCTTATATGAACTACATATAGAATTCATATCACTCTCTGGCTTGTAGGTTGGTCTTTCATAGACCTTTCAGAGATAAACAGATGCAACTCATACTGTGACATAAATCATGGATCGAAGAAAAATGGGAGTCAAGTTCGGAGTATATCCTCTTCCCACTGACCTGGAGTCATGTTCATGCTGGTGGTGTGTTGTTCAAGCCTTGGGTGCAGGACCCCCGCACAGCAACACCACAGGGAGGAGTTGGGGTAGCGGTGCCCACAGCAGGTGAACCCTGGCTGGGTAGAGTAGAGCAGGTCTAGTCCTGGGGCGGAGCAGCAGGTGGAGCCGGCCTCCATCAGGACATTCCCACAGCACTGGGCATCCTCTGAGAGCCTGTCCTGAACCTGCAGGTCGTACAGAGTCCTGGCAACGGACTTCATCTGACCACTGCTGGGGTCGTAGGCCTTCCCTCCGCAGCATACCATGCATAACCCTCCACCTGCTGAGTCTGTGCAGAGAAAAATATTTGATCTCCCAATACCAAAAAAGCCCATATCATCTTTCAGAATTTGGTGCCCATTTCGCTGTCTATGCCAGTGTAGTCAGCATATGGCCCTGAGGAGCATTCCTCAGAGAGGAATACCCCCAAACTATTCAGTGAAATTTCATATGCTAGTCTGTGTCTGTTGTCATTCAGGTAAGCCTGTACTTGATTGAACTGATGATTATTTATAATTGATTGGATTTTACCCATTCTATTAAAAGAAGCAATAAAACTGGACTTCTTTAGACTAGTTTAGTATCTGGAGCATCAGCATTTGTGAGTTCGGGACTAATCCTTAATAGGTTTTAAAGGATGATAGCACTTATGGAAATGTAATTTGGAGAGTGCTAGCTATAAGAATGATGGGTTTTGGCCTAATCAACCTGAATCAACAGACTGATCAATGTAGAGAGATGGCCAAAACCAGCAGACTCTGTTGTACTCAAGAGGGGAGGCCATCCATTTAGCTAATCAATTAAGACAAACCCATCAGCAAAATCTATTTTGGTAACATTTTACTTGACACCCAGTGTCATAACAGATTATCACACGGTCATAACCATGTCATAATATGTCGTAACAGCTGACAAAACGTGTCACAACCTGTTATAATATGGTCATAACACTGTCATTACACATATTTAGACCTGTTGTGACATACACTACCGGTCAAATGTTTTAAAAACCACTTCTGTGCTCATTCAAGAGTTTTTCTTTATTTTTCCTATTTTCTACATTGTAGAATAATAGTGAAGATGTCAGAATTATGAAATAACACAAATGGAATCATGTAGTAACCAAAAAAGTGTTAAACAAATCAAAATATATTTTATATTTGAGGTTCTTTAAATAGCCACCCTTTGCCTTGATGACAGCTTGCACACTCTTGGCATTTTCTCAACCAGCTTCATGAGGTAGTCACCTGGAATGCATTTCAATTAACAGGTGTGCCTTCTTAAAAGTTCATTTGTGGAATTTATTTTTTCTTTTCCTTAATGCGTTTGAGCCAATCAGTTGTGTTGTGACAAGGTATGGGTGGTATACAGAAGATATTTGGTAAAATATCAAGCACTATTTGGTAAAATACCAAGTCTATATTTTGGCACGAACAGCTCAAATAAGCAAAGAGAAACAACCGTCCATCATTACTTTTAGACATGAAGGACAGTCAATCCGGAGCATTTCAAGAACTTTGAATGTTTCTTCAAGTGCAGTCGCAAAAACCATCAAGCGCCACGATGAAACTGGCTCCCATGAGGACCGCCACAAGAAAAGAAGACCCAGGGTTACCTCTGTTGCAGAGGATAAGTTCCTTAAAGTTACAAGCCTCAGAAATTGCAGCCCAAATAAATGCTTCAGAGTTCAAGTATCAGACACATCTCAACATCAACTGTTCAGAGGAGACTGTGTGAATCAGGCCTTCATGGTTGAACTGCTGCAAAGAAACCACTACTAAAGGACACCAATAATAAGAAGAGACTTGCTTGGGCCAAGAAACACGAGCAATGGACATTAGACTGGTGGAAATGTGTTCTCCAAATTGGAGACTTTTGGTTCCAACCACCGTGTCTTTGTGAGACACGGTGTGGGTAAACAGATGATCTCCGCATGTGTGGTTCCCACCGTGAAGCATGGAGGAGGAGGTGTGATGGTGCTTTGCTGGTGAACTGTCAGTCATTTCTTTAGAATTCAAGTCTTAATTAACCAGCATGGCTACCACAGCATTCTGCAGCGATACGCTATCCCATCTGGTTTGGGATCAGTGGGACTATCATTTGTTTTTCAACAGGACAATGACCCAACACATCTACAGGCTGTGTCAGGGCTATTTTACCAAGAAGGAGAGTGATGGAGTGTTGCATCAGATGACCTGGCCTCCACAATCGCCCGACCTCAAATAAATTAAGATGGTTTGGGATGAGTTGGAGCACAGAGTGAAGGAAAAGCAGCCTACAAGTGCTCAGCATGTGGGAACTCCTTCAAGACTGTTGGAAAAGCATTCCAGTTGAAGCTGGTTGAGAGAATGCCAAGAGTGTGCAAAGCTGTCATCAAGGCAATGGGTGGCTATTTGAAGAACCTCAATATAAAATGTATTTTGATTAACACTTGTTTGGTAACTACATAATTCCATGTCTTATTTCTGATGTCCTGAGGTTTTCTAAAACTTTTGACCAATACTGTATATTGTGGTACTTTATGGCTGGTTATGGAACCTACATATGAGTGTCAAAACCCACAAAACCTACCACACAAGGCAAAACATTGCATTTCACCATATGTGTCAACTGTATGTTTATGTTTTGTTTTTGTTTTTTCATTGACTATATTAAATTATCATTGTAATTGCATACACATTGATGTCAGACATTCACCCAACCCAATGCTCTGTTGCTGATAACTGGGATGAATGCAAGAGCAGATGTCAGGAGCAGGACAAGACACCCTCTTTTTGACTAATGACTGATATATAATGCCATGTACGTGATAGTCCTATCTGACTTATATGTTTATGATGGTCATAATGTTTCTTGACAGTGTCAAAAAGTGTATTTTCTTAGTCCAAGTAAAGTGACAAAGGAGGTTCATAATGCTTCATGACAGGGTCATAAAAGTATATTTTCTTAGTCCAAGTAAAGTGACACAGGAGGTTCATAATGCTTCATGACAGGGTCATAAAAGTATATTTTCTTAGTCCAAGTAAAGTGACACAGGAGGTTCATAATGCTTCATGACAGGGTCATAGTGTATTTTCTTAGTCCAAGTAAAGTGACACAGAAGGTGCATAATGCTTCATGACAGGGTCATAAAGTGTATTTTCTTAGTCCAAGTAAAGTGATACAGGAGGTTCATAATGCTTCATGACAGGGTCATAAAAGTATATTTTCTTAGTCCAAGTAAAGTGACACAGAAGGTTCATAATGCTTAATGACAGGGTCATAAAAGTATATTTTCTTAGTCCAAGTAAAGTGACACAGGAGGTTCGTAATGCTTCATGACATTGCCTTAAAGTGTATTTTCTATAAGTTATTTAAAATATGATTTTTTTTAAAAACGTGACTGTAAAGAATTCATTACAACAACAAAGGATTTAAGAAACAAAATTTCAAAACGAACGGAATCTTCTTGGCAGGAAAAAAACCTAATTTGAATAAATGTGGGTGTCATTATCAGGCATAAAATAACGCAGTCCACTTACTGTATGTCACAACAGGTGTAAATGTATCAGTCATGACAATGTTTTGGCCATATTATGACAGGTCATGACAAGTTATGTCAGCTGTTATTACATGTTATGACATGGCTGTCATGCGTTGCTGACGTCAAGAGTGGCGAGGGGATCAGTAAACCATTCAACTTCGGGACACACTCATTGCTTGAATGATGCAATTCATGTCCCAACTTATAATATAAAACAACCATGAAATGCAAATGAAGATATTCCCCCCCATCGTTTTACAATATATAAACCTCAGTACCAGTTCAACATTTCATTTGGGATGTATTTATTTTGTCACGTGTCATACCTCGAAATCAGACACGAACAAAATACACGTGGCTCATAATTAGAAACACCTTTTCCTTCATTTGTATGCAATTGGGAAAACTCCAAAACAGTCCAAGTGGGTCTAATTATCCCCTACACCCTCGATAATGTTCACTCCCTCACCTTTGAGACACTTGTACATATGGAGGAAATGTGTGTGAATGAACACAGTGAGGGGCAGGGGAAGGGCAAGGGAGTGATTAGGGATTCAGTTACAGGGTCAAAACTAAAGTAGATTCTAGTGTGTCACTCAAAGCTGTGTTGTTCTCACAGACTTCCTGCTTGCTTCATGGCCAAAGTATAGAGTCATGGCATTGCTGTAAACTCAGACTGCCATGCAACTTCCTGGGGACAGCACTAGGGGCTTCAACCCACAGTTTTAATGTCAGGGTTAGAGACTTTAACAATGGAGAGTTGTTTGTTAATGACGTTCAATGACATGTTTCTACATGGCCTCTAGACTTTAGATCAGGGTGTGAAGCCGCTGTCAAAAAACACAAGTAGATTCCAGTGCTTTTTTCTTTCCTGCCTGTGCCTGTGTATGCCCTCAGACATTGTGCATGTTTCTGTATTCCCATTAAACAGACACGAGTCAATAATGAACAACATTTACTTTGAAAATACTTGAGTAACATTCCTAAAATCCCTAATAAGAATCAACCCGATTCCTCCTCAACTTCCTCCTAAACACTGAGGTCAAGTCACACAAGACTACACAGCAGGAGACCTTTAGACCGTCAGCTGCAGTGGAATACACCCCTTTAAAAGGTGTCTGGAAGGCTCTCTAGAGACATGGTGAATTCCATTGAGCCGTGGCCGGCCACAGAATCCTCTCACATCTGCGGTAGTGGGACTGGGAATGTCGGGATATATTTTTTTATCCCACTTGCATCACTTTGCTCCTGAGTGGCGCAGCAGTCTAAGGCACTGCATCACAGTGCTAGAGGACGTCACTACAGACCCTGGTTAGATTCCAGGCTGTATCACAACCGGCCGTGATTGGGAGTCCCATTGGGCGGTGCACAATTGGCCCAGCATCGTCCGGGTTAGGGTTTGGCCGGGGCAGACCGTCATTGGAAATAAGAATTTGTTCTTAACTGACTTGCCTAGTTAAATAAAGGTTAAAATAAAATAAAAAATCCACGTCTCTCAGACACACATATACAGTACAAAGATGCTGACCCAGTCGAAGACAGTGAGAAAACACTTTCTAGAGTTTGTTATAGTACATGCACGAGCACAAACACCCACATGCTCGAACGCACACACAAACACACACACATTTCAAGACATTGCATCAACACTTAGACAGGGGGGCTGGATATATATACAGGAAATGTAAAACTTGCAGTGTATTCTCCCTTACGTAAAATGTACAACCCTAACAAAAATGTCCATTCATTATAATCCACATAATACAGTAATTCACATTTGCTGTTTCTGTAGAATTATTTTCCAGCTGTAGCGAACTGGCTCAAACTAAGATGCTACATCTGTACAAACCTTTGCAGTTTCCACCGTACAGAGCAACTCACTTCAGTCCGTTGCAGCAGATTTCATTCTGAGGGTTGTATGACTCCTCTCCACAGCAGTGTTTGCCTGGATCATGGCAGATACAAGTGGCCACCTGAGGACCACTGGTGCCCAGCCTCCACCCCAAGGTGCAAGGTCTGGTTACAGCACAGCACCCCTTGGTCCTCTACACCATATGGAGTTGTACCACAGTCAGCAGGGTATCAACACACACACACACGAATAACAGACACACATACAGACTTGAATACAGACAATTTCATGCCAACATACTGTAGCGTGCGCATACCCTAAATTCACACAATCATAAAAGTCCACTTGCTAGAAAAGAAAGTCTGACTTTCCTACTTACCAGGGGACCTGTGCAGACATCCTCTACCGACAGAGTGCCGTGATAGAAAAGAGACCCAAAGAGAGCTCTCGTTACTCGTCAGGTACACTCTCACACTGAAGAGGAGCTGCGCTACTCTAATTGGTTGCGGAATGGGGCTTAAGTAAATAACTGTGCGGACTAAACTGACATAGTACCGCATATAGCCAAAGTTAAGCTCTCACCACTACAAATAGTCCTTGTTACTGGCAAATCATGGGGCAGATTTTCTCCCTGTGTCACGCCCTGACCGTAGAGCTTTTATGTCTCTATTTTTAAGTACAGTTCCTGCGCAGCCCAGTCAAAACTGTTCGCTGCTCTGGCCCCCCAATGGTGGAACAAACTCCCTCACGACGCCAGGACAGCGGAGTCAATCACCACCTTCCGGAGACACCTGAAACCCCACCTCTTTCAGGAATACCTAGGATAGGATAAAGTAATCCTTCTCACCCCCCCCCTTAAAATATTTAGATGCACTATTGTAAAGTGGCTGTTCCACTGGATGTCTTAAGGTGAACGCACCAATTTGTAAGTCGCTCTGGATAAGAGCGTCTGCTAAATGACTTAAATGTAAATGTAAATGTATTTTTGGGTTGGTCAGGGTGTGATTTGGGTGGGCATTCTGTGCTTGTCACGTTCTGACCTTTATTTCCTTTGTTTTCTATTTATTTTAGTATGGTCAAGGCGTGAGTTGGGTGGGTAGTCTATGTTTGTTTTTCTATGTTTCGGCCTAGTATGGTTCTCAATCAGAGGCAGGTGTCATTAGTTGTCTCTGATTGAGAATCATACTTAGGTAGCCTGGGTTTCACTGTGTGATTGTGGGTGATTGTTCCTGTCTCTGTGTTTGCACCAGATAGGGCTGTTTTGGTTTTTTCACATTTCTTGTTAGTTTATTCATGTATAGTGTCTTTATAAATTAAACATGAATAACCACCACGCTGCGTTTTGGTCCGCCTCTCCTTCACCACAAGAAAACCCTTACAGTGCTCTCTTTCTATGTATTTGTATTTCTTTTTTTTTGGCCGGGTATGGTTCTCAATCAGGGACAGCTGTCTATCCTTGTCTCTGATTGAGAACCATACTTAAGTAGCTTTTCCCCACAGGGTTTTTGTGGGTAGTTGTTTTCCGTATCAGTGTTTGCGGGACTGTTTCGGTTTAATTTATTCTCTTGTAATTGTGTTTTAGTGTTCAGTCAAATAAAAATCATGGACACGTACCACGCTGCGCTTTGGTCCACACCTTCTTCCACAGACGATCGTTACACCCTGATAGACTTTTAGATCAAACAGCACTCTAGGACATTGGCTTGGAGTATAGGACACCCACTTCCAACTGGGGCCCTGTCTAAACATTCTGAGCGAACTGAAATGCTTCTGTGGACAACATATAGTTTAAGCCTTGTCTTATAATGTCGCTTTGAGTTATTTTGACCATTTAAAAATGTACAAATACATCCCTGTAGTGAACAGCATTGTCTTCATGCCTTGACCAACAACTACTCAACAGGCAGATGCATGATTTAGCTGTTTTACTTTCATTTGACTGAGATGAGGAAAAGTCATTTTAATGTAGCCGAGGATGTTCAATGAACTAGGCTTCAGCTGTAAGCCTTAGCTCTATCGGCTAATGGACTCCAAGCACCCTATTGGACAGCTGCCCTGCGCAGCAGATTTTGATGTCTGGATTGTAAACCCAAGAGAAACAGCTTGCACCATTGTAGACACCTGGATAGAGAGAGGAAGGAGGAAGGACAGAGATGGTGATGGTGGTGATGATCAGATCAAGAATGGTAAATGATTTGTCTAACCTGGCAGCGTATACTGTTCATACGGTAAAATCAGCATCCTTACAATACAGTGTGATGACTGCTGAACAAAACTGGTCATCTGCAAGAAAATAGACTCCTTTTTCACTTACATATTTGGTGCATTACAGCCTTGAAGATAAATGTTCAAGGAACACCCAAAAAACCATTTGTCTTTCCACAATACATGGGAATTACCCAAAGTAAACCTCTACATCAGCATCTCTGCCAGGATGTTGTGAAACTATGTACTGTTTTCCAGGACGGCTAAATGAGAGGGACTGTGCAGAGTTTTAACATTAGTGTTTTAACCACTCCACAAATTTCTTGAAAACAAACTATTATTTTTGGCAAGACTATTAAGACTTTGTGCATGACGCAAGTAATTCTTCCAACAATTGTTTACAGATTATTTCACTCATAATTCACTGTATCACAATTCCAGTCGGTCAGAACAAGAAGTGTTTAGATACACAAAAATGACTGTGCTTTTAGACAGCTTGGAAAGTTCCAGAAAATGATGTCATGGCTTTAGAATCTTCTGATAGGCGAATCGACATAATTTGGAGGCGCACCTGTGGATGTATTTGGGACGGCAGGGTAGCGTAGTGGTTAGAGCATTGGACTAGTAACCGAACGGTTGCAAGTTCGAATCCCCGAGCTGACAAGGTACAAATCTGTCGTTCTGCCCCTGAACAGGCAGTTAACCCACTGTTCCTAGGCAGTCATTGAAAATAAGAATTTGTTCTTAATTAACTGACTTGCCTAGTAAAATAAAGGTTACATCTTTTAATTTTTTATAAATAAATACATTTCAAGGTTTACCTTCAAACTCAGTGCCTCTTTGCTTGACATCATGGGAAAATCAAAAGAAATCAGCCAATACCTCAGAAAAATAATTGTAGACCTCCACAAGTCTGGTTCATCATTGGGAGATATTTTCAAATGCCTGAAGGTACCACGTTCATCTGTACAAACAATAGTACGCAAGTATAAATACCATGGGACCACGCAGCTGTCATACCGCTCAGGCAGGAGACTCGTTCTGTATCCTAGAGATGAACGTACTTTGGTGCGAAACGTGCAAATCAATCCCAGAACAACAGCAAAGGACCTTGTGAAGATGCTGGAGGAAACCGGTACAAAATGATCTATATCCACAGTAAAATGAGTCCTTTATCGACATAATCGGAAAGGCCACTCAGCAAGGAAGAAGCCACTGCTCCGAAACCGCCATAAAAAAGACAGACTACAGTTTGCAACTTCACATGGGGACAAAGATCATACTTTTTGGAGAAAAAAAAAATCTGGTCTGATGAAACAAAAATAGAACTGTTTGGCCATAATGACCATCGTTATGTTTGGAGGAAAAAGGGAGAGACTTGCAAGCCGAAGAACACCATCCCAACTGTGAAGCATGGGGGTGGCAGCATCATGATGTGGGGGTGCTTTGCTGCAGGAGGGGCTGGTGCACTTCACAAAATAAATTTTATCATGGAGGAAAACAATGTGGATATTTTGAAGCAACTTCTCAAGGCATCAGTCAGGAAGTTAAAGCTTGGTGGCAAATGGGTCTTCCAAATGGACAATGACCACAAGCATTCTTCCAACGTTATGGCAAAATGGCATAAGGACAACAAAGTCAAACTATTGGAGTGGCCATCACAAAGCCCTGACCTCAATCCTATAGAACACTTGTGGGCAGAACTGAAAAAGTGTGTGTGAGGCCTACAAACCTGACTCAGTTACACCTGCTCTGTCAGGAGGAATGGGTCAACATTCACTCAACTTATTGTGGGAAGCTTGTGGAAGGCTACCTGAAACTTTTGGCACAAGATAAACTATTTATAGGCAATGCTACCAAATACTAATTGACTGTATGTAACCTTCAGACCCACAGGGAATGTGATGAAATAAATAAAAGCTGAAATAAATCACTCTACTATTATTCTGACATTTAACATTCTTAAAATAAAGTGGTGATCCTAACTGACTTAAAACAGGGAATTATTACTTGGATTAAATGTCAGGAATTGTGAAAAACTGAGTTTAAATGTATTTGGCTAAGGTGTATGTAAACTTCCGACTTCGATTGTATTAGGCCTGTGTTTGAGACAGAAGGGTATAACTGATAAAACTGAAATTAGATGTACTCAGCTGCAAAACGATTGGGTATGTGAGTACATTGATAGTTCTACGTCGGCTTTGAGGGCAGGTTTGAATCCTGCCATCAAAACGGCAATTGCGGGGGTGGTGGATGAAATGGAGCAGGATGCTTTGAGAGTGGAACATAACTCCGCTCACTTCGCAATCGTGCGAGGGGTTAATACGGCCACAGTGAAAGTCTACTAACAGTGGTTTCAATGGCCAAGGAAAGACAAAGAAACAAAGAGGTAAAAATGACAACAAATACATTCGGCAGAGAAAAGCTACCGAACCTTGTCACCAAAGCGATGCATTTGGCTATTGTGTGAGAGACTGCACGGAGTGCCTGAGCCCTCTGTACTGTATAATTTCGGGGATAAGTGCGGCTGTGCAGACATTTTCTTAGCTGAATAGTGAGCAACAGCAAGCACTCATGAAAGCGGCTGGAGTTGGGAGTAACACATAGATGGAATTGGCCTTTTTGCGGTTGTCAAATTGACCAAATTTGCCAGAGGAAAAAGTATTTTGGGTTGAAGAATCTATGTGAAATGCCAGGGGAATGGATTCTAAAAAGTAATACATAAAAATTACTAGGCCAAACACTCCTTGCGAACGCAGATAACCTTTGGGGGTTTTAATCTAGTGAGACATTTGTCATCTCATTATGAAATAGATTTATAGAATGGACAAAAGGGAGAAGGAGTCACGAGTAATTCGATTGGAGTTAATAGTGTGAGTAATTGTTAGAGTTTAAGGGAGCAATTCTGTCAAGCGACAGCATTGGGGTTATCAAACCTAAAATGCACATGAAGGGTTCATGATCATGAAGGGCATTGTGATCCGGTGGTTATGGAAATTTATGGGGAAAAGAGAGACCAGTGAATCGTTAGACTCGGTGGCGAGAGATATGTCGCTGTGTCTTAGGGTTGTATATGCTATAGAGGATAAATAAACAATGGGTGGATTAAAACAAACGCTTATTGATTGGAGGGAGGACAGTGGACCATTATCATGTTTGGTTTGTAATTCAAACTTTTGGGTTGCTGAGAGGTAGCATAGTGAATGCTAATGAAATGTACACTTTATTTTCCAGGAGAGGAGGGGGTTTCATTATCTTTTTTTGGAATGTTTCCCGAGACTGTGGTTTCAGGACGAGCAGTTAGTGAAATTCGGGAGTTTGATGAGTGTATAAGTATCTGGATTAGGCCATAAAAGGAGCTCCCAGATAGGTAAGGCCTGTTCATGTGTGTTTTTGACCTACGGTTTACTACACACACACCAGCAAGTACACACAACTTACCGGTTATGAATATAGGTTAGTGGTGTTCATACCGTGTGATTTATTTTGTGGGATCTTTCCAATTTTGTTTTAAATTGGATATGCAGAATGATGGAAATGTTTTTAAATGGTTTCTGAAGGACAGGGAAATAAAAGGGAAATGGAATTCTTGGATAGATGTAATAAATGTATCACTAGTCACTTTAAACAATGCAACTTTATATAATATTTTCATATCCTACATTACTCATCTCATATGTATATACTGTACTATATCATCTACTGTATCGGCCATCTCTCATCCATATATTTATATGTACATATTATTATTTATTCCTTTACACTTGTGTGTATAAGGTAGTTGTGAAGTTGTTAGATTACTTGTTAGATATTACGGCACGGTCAGAACTAGAAGCACAAGCATTTCGCTACACTCCCATTAACATCTGCTAGCTAAATGAGAGATTGAGGTATGAGTCATGGGCAGTGTCAGTAGTAGCATTGGTGGGATATCGTTTTCTGAGGGCATGGATGTTGAAACGTATATACAGTGCTGAATTGCATTATATCTGGTGGCTATGGAGGAAGAAGGAGAAGGGGAGCAAAGTGAGAATGACATGGCTTCGGGAACACCCCTCGGGAGTCTGTGGTCGGAGGGGGAAGACTGGATGAAAGCATCAGGATTTTTAGGGCTTTCATTTTTGTGGAATCCAGCAGAAAAGTATCCTGAAGGCATAGTCAGGAGAAGAGAGAGTGGGAATTGTCATGTTATCAAACTTTGGTTTTACTTTCATATAGAATTATGCATAGTGTCACACATTATTAATACTGTTATGTATTGTTCTTATTTTTGCTTTTCAAGTCTTGTGCTATAACTCTTAGGAACCAGAAACTGAAATCTGACTAGAGATGGAAATAAGACTGTTCATAGTGTGATTAGAGAACAGAGGCCATAAGTCTTGGATTTGTAAACATAATAATGAACTGTGAATGGTAATCCTGTTATATATATTTTTCTTAATGTTTTATCATCATTGTTTGTTCATTTATAAGTAATTTCCAAGTGTATATCACGATGAACAGTATGGAGTTAATGTTCAACAGGGGGGGGACTGTTAATGTATAACGTTTACATTATGCCAGGATATGTTATTGTTAGACATTAGGGATCCTGTGGGAGGAGAAGAGACAGTCTGGTACGAGTCAACAAGACAGCCGCGAGTTGGGGAGGAGTGAGGAATTTGGGCAGAAGTTAGGTTAGATGAAGTGAGGGAGAACATATATCACTAATCTTCTGGACAGCAACAGAGGTGTATTGGCTGTTCAGGTTCATAAGGAGGGAGAAAGGGTTAAATACCAGGGCTTGTGTAAATATGGTCTAAGGTCTATGCAGCTGCATCCAGCAACTTTGAGTCACAAGCTTGATGTAATCATTGCAAGCTAGGAATACGGGACCAAATACTAAACTTTTGACTTCTTTAATACACATAAGTGAATTTGTCCCAATATTTTTGGTCCCCTAAAATGGGGGGACAATATACAAAAAGTGTTGTAATTTCTAAACGGTTCCCCCAATATGATTGAAAATACCCCAAAATTAAACCTGAGGGTCTGCACTTTCAGTCATTGTATCATTTCAAATCTAAAGTGCTGTAGTACAGAGCCTAAACAACAACTTTTCACTGTCCAAATACTTTGAGCTCACTACACACACATACATAGTTAAAAAATGTTTGGTAAAAAACATAATCCATCATCATGTTAATTATTCAACTACTATCATTCTACAGACAAAGGTTTACATTTAAAGAACCCACTTGAGAGTATCACACTGTGACTGCTTGTTGGCAGACCATTCAATGCCTTGGGCCTAGGCCAAAAGCCAAAACCCACAAGGAAAATAAAGCAATATCTGACACCTGCAGATGTTCAGTTAATATGAGTCTATTAAAGAACATTCAGAAAAGCTGACATGTAGTGGGTGTTTTGAATTAATGACATGCATCATTTAAAATGGATGCCACACCCATTGTGGCTTTTAGCCATTGGACATCAAATACATTTTAAACCTGATTGTTAATGAACTGTTCAAATTGAACATTGAATAAAGAAAAGGGAGACATGAGGTTCAGAATATGGTTGAAGTGTAAAGCTTGTCGTCTGGGGAAGGAGAGGACCAAGGTGCAGCATGGTAAGTGTTCATATTATTTAATGAAATATGCAACACTAAACAAACCACACACCAAACACAATGGAAAACAGGCTACCTAAATATGGTTCTCAATCAGGGACAACGATTGACAGCTGCCTCTGATTGAGAACCATACCAGGCCAAACACAGAAATAGAAAATCATAGACAAACTAACATAGACAACCCACCCAACTCACGCCCTGACCATACTAAAACAAAAGAACCAAGTTCAGAACGTGACATGAAGGCCAAAGGCAACCGTACCAGTTTGGAGAACTCGCATCAATTCCCCTGTCCTGAAAAAAAGAGAGAACAAAATACACACACAAATGACAAACTATCATAATGTGAAGTTTCATTACAGCCATACAAAACTAGCAGGTTGGCTTTTTACTAACATTAGAACTCGATTATGCACAGCAGCTTGCATTGAGAGGCTCTGGGGATAGTGTTTCAGAGCAGCAGCAGTGGCTTTGCTGGTCAAACTGGTGGTCTCCACAGCATCAGTGGTGACTGAACATTTGTCAAGACCTTCCTTCCGTTGACAACATTTCCACAGCAAAGCTGGTGGTCTTCATTGTAACGCTTTGTGGGACAAGTAATAACAATTCATCACATTTACAGTGTAAAGCACTGAAGTGCTTTCAAGTGCTCAAGTGTTACAAGCTTGGCATTGTGAAGGGGAGTGAGTGAGCATAGAAACCATGAGGTGCAGCTGGGAAATGATGTTGTCACAGGGACACTGCATGAGAGAATTGGAAAACATCTCCCAAACAGCTTTCGAAACAGACAGACCTCTATAGGAAAGACAGTTGGAGAGCCTAACATTGTATGCCTATTTATGAATTTTATAAAAGCACAATGACAGCAAAGAAAAAAAGAGAGAAAAAAAATTGGCATGAGGTTGGGTCCTGGTTAGGATCCGTGAGTCACAACACAGCTGGTCGAGTAGGTCGCAGGGCCTACACCCACAGCAATCTGACACCAGCTGGCTTACATTCAGAGTCAGTTGACCTGCAACAGTTGAATCACAGATAAACACACACACAGCATATCAATTCAAACTTGGGAGGTGCTAAGAAAATAATGATTTCAACCCAGTTACCAGGTTTAAGTGAATAGATCTTGACTGTCTATATCACCTTTAACCTCACCCAGGCTTCCTGTTGTAAAGACCCTGTTTCCACAGGACAGCCCCGCCCCTTTATGACGTACTCCTTCACAGCAGGTGTATTCTAGAACGTCATAATTAACCCCGCCGCAGACGTGATCTCTGGGAGACCTGAAAGGCAGAGGCTCATCTTCATGCCTAGAGGACATTTACAGTATCTTCATCTATATGAGGCACATAAACTAGACATAGGCAAAGTGGAATCGCAATGCTCACACATAGTTACATAATGATGACACATCTTAATTGGGCTTAATATCCCACTATAGCGCTATAAATCACACAGCTAGTAATATGACAAAGGCTATACTGTTTAGAGAAGTGGTTCCCAACCAGGGGTACTTGGCCTATCCACTGGAGGAACTTGAGAAGACTAATGAGACTGTAGGCTTACTGGTAAAAAGCACGTGAGGGGGTACTTCAGGGGTACTCCGGGCAGAGCAAAATTCAGTTGATTGTACAATAAATGAAAAAGGTTGGGAACCACTGGTTTAGAGAAGCGTTTCTTAAACTATGGTTTGGGACACAACGTGGGCCCTGAGCATGTGTCGGGCCCTGAACGGATGTCGTAAGGACGGGACCAAGGCGCAGCGTTACAAAGTGAAACTTCAGCAAAACAATAAACGAACAACAAAACGTGACTACGTGGTACACATGCACAAACAAAACAATATCCCACAAACACAGGTGGAAAAAATAGCTACTTAAATATGATCCTCAATTAGAGGCAACGATTACCTCTAATTGGGAACCATACAAAACACCAACATAGAAAAGTTAAACTAGAACACCCCCTAGTCACACCCTGACCTACTACACCATAGAGAAACAAGGGCTCTCTATGGTCAGGGAGCGACAGCCCCCCCAAAGGTGCGGACTCCGGCTGCAGAACCTGGTTAGGGGGGGGGGGGGATGTGACTGGTGTCGGTTGTGGCTCCGGTGCGGGTAGTAGCTCCTTCCCAGACCTCCCCAGACCAACCATGGCGCTGGGCTGAACTCCGTGCCTGGACCGGGCACCGGCACAGAGGGCTCCAGCCCTGGAGCTGAGTTGGACACGTGCCTGGACTGGGCATCGGAGCAGAAGGCTCTGGCCATGGAGCTGGGCTGACCGCCGTGCCTGGACTGGGCACCGGCATTGA
The DNA here is from genome assembly GCF_034236695.1 of Oncorhynchus nerka. Classification (NCBI taxonomy): domain Eukaryota; kingdom Metazoa; phylum Chordata; class Actinopteri; order Salmoniformes; family Salmonidae; genus Oncorhynchus; species Oncorhynchus nerka. The sequence goes on along the minus strand of NC_088409.1, from coordinate 56,312,685 downwards.
GGAAGGCTCCTGCCCTGGAGCGGAACTGGACACCGTGCCTGGACTGGGCATCGGCGCAGATGGCACCAGACTGGTGACACGCATTTCAGGGCTAGTGCGGGGAGCTGGCACAGGACGTCCCAGGGTGGGGAGACGCACTGGAAGCCAGCAGCATGGAGCCGGCACAGGTGGCACCGGACTGGTGACACGCACTTCAGGAAGAGTGCGGGGAGCTGACACAAGACGTACCGGACTGGGGAGGCCCACTTCAGGGCTAGTGCGGGGAGCTGGCATAGGATTCATCAAACTGCTGACAGGATCTTCAGGTCAGATGCCATGCAGAACACACCTACATAACATTTCTCTCTCTCTCCCAACTTATCCATCGCCTCCCTGATGGTCTCTGGCTCTTTAGGTTGAGTATGGGGAGCTGGCATAGATGGCCCTGGACTTATGAACTGCTCTTCCACTCTCCGCTGCTCCGCCGACCACCCCTTGTGCCACCCCCCAAAAGAAAATATATCTTGGGGTTTCTGTGGCCGCGGTCCCCGGCGTCGTTGCTGTCCTTCCACGGTGTGTCCTTCCAAGGAAGGGTCTCACAACCTCCCATGATCTCCTCCCAGGTCCAAAACGATGTTATCTCCGTCACACGCTGCTTGGTCCAGTGTTGGTGGGATATTCTGTCACGGATGTCTTAAGGACGGGGCAAAGGCAAAGTACGTAGAGTTCCACATCTTTATTACAAAGTGAAACTTCAGCAAAACAAGAAACGAACCCTGACTACGTTGGTGCACATGCACAAACACCAAAAAATGTTCCACAAAGACAGGTGGGAAAAATAGCTACTTAAATATGATCCCCAATTAGAGGCAACGATTACCAGCTGCCTCTAATTGGGAAACATACAAAACACCAACATAGAAAATGTAAACTAGAACACCCCCTAGTCACGCTACTACACCATAGAGAAACAAGCGCTCTCTATGGTCAGGGCGTGACAGTGGGTCGCAAGTTATGAATAAACATGTATAATCTCAAACTATTTATTCTTAATTTTGGTCATTCAAGGACAGTAAATTTCTCATTTGGGTCTCGAGGTGAAAAAGCTTAAGAAGATATGGTTTCTAGTAATGATGACAACTCATTTCACTGACTTATCATCGAGATTGCAGATATGCCTATCCAAGCTGAACTCTCTGTCTGGGATTCTAAATCAACACGATCCATTGCGTTCCCCATTGACATTTGTTTTTCAGGAAGCATTTCGGGGAAGTACGGTACATGATGCATAAACTCTCGAGTCCAAACCAGAGCAATTAATTCACAATGAGAAATGCTGCAATCAAAGAGGAGCCGACATTACAGCATTACACACATTAATCTGAGAGGCAGAATAGTGGCCCACACAGCCCTACACCTCTCAACAACTGGCCCCATTTAATTCATACAAACAGATGCAAGAGATGACAGTGCTTTCCACTTACCATGTGCGCTGTAGCAGGGTAGAGTCAGAAGAACTGCACAAATGAAACAAACAAATGTTAAGGACAGGAAGTCCAGAGATTGTACACACAAATTCTAGCAAATGTGCAGAGTTAGTGATAGTAGTGATAGTGATGCTCACATACCAAACATCAGTAGCGGAGTGGTCGTGGTAACTCTTTTTAAAGCACAGATGAAAGACTAAGACCGCACTGAGATAAGGAGTCAACTTCAGCCACCCCTACAAGCACCAGACCTGACAACAATATCCAGTTGCCTTGCCATTCCACAATATTCCATAGTACGACTCCATCTCAGTCATTAATATGTTGTATGAGCCATTGTTTTGCTGAGACCTGCTTTTCCAGTTGCAGTTGGTGAAAATGGAAAAGTTATCATTGCTACATTTCTGAAACATCAATTATTTTTTTCATGCTAATATCAGCTACACTACATTACCAAGCGTATGTGGATACCTGCTCGCTGAACCTGTCATTACAAAATCATGGGAATTTGCTGCCACAACAGCCTCCACTCCTCTGGGAAGGCTTTCCACTAGATGTTGGAACATTGCTGAGGGGACTTCTTTCCATTCAGCTACAAGTGAGATTGGGCATTGATGTTGAACGATTAGGCCTGTCTTGCAGTCAGCGTTTCAATTCATTCCAAAGGTGTTGGATGGGGTGAGGGGCTCAGGGCTCTGTGCAGGCCAATCACGTTCTTCCACACCGATCTCGACAAACTATCTCTGTATGGACCTCGCTTTGTGCAAGGGGATATTTTTATGCCGAAACAGGAAAGGGCCTTCCCCAAACTGTTACCAAAAAGTTGGAAGCACAGAATCATCTCTAGAATGTTATTGTTTGCTGTAATGTTAAGATTTTCCATCACTGGAAGGTGAGGGGCCTAGCCGGAACCATGAAAAGGGGCCTAGCCGGAACCATGAAAAATACCATTATACCTCCTCCACCTAACTTTGCAGTTGGCACTATGGATTAGGGCAGGTAGTGTTCTCCTGGCATCCGCCAAAACCCAATTCCGTCAAAACTGCCAGATGGTGAAACATGATTCATCACTCCAGAGAACACAAGCTTTACACCAGGTTTCTGTGTGGCTGCTCGGCCATGGAAACCCATTTTATGAAGCCCCCAACGAACAGTTCTTGTGCTGATGTTGCTTCCAGAGGCAGTTTGGAATTCGGTAGTGAGTGTTGCAAACTGAAGATCTCGTACAACGCTGTGTACTACTCCCTTCACAGAACAGCGCAAACTGGCCCTAACCAGAATAGAAAGGGGAGAGGGAGGCCCCGGTGCACAACTGAGCAAGAGGGCAATTACATTAGAGTGTCTAGTTTGAGAAACAGACGCCTTATAAGTCCTCAACTGGCAGCTTCATTAAATAGTACCCGCAAAACACCAGTCTCAATGTCAAGAGACTCCGGGATGCTGGCCTTGCAGAGTTGCAAAGAAAAAGCCATATCTCAGACTGGACAATACAAAGAAAAGATTAAGATGGGCAAAAGAACACAGACACTGGACAGAGGGACTCTGCCTATAACGCCAGCATTGTTAGGACTTGTGAGGTGCCATTGGAACACAGGATTGATGGTTGCTGATAATGGGCCTCTGTACGCCTATGGAGATATTCCATAAAAAATCTGCCATTTCCATCTACAATAGTCATTTACAACATTAACCATGTCTACACTGTATTTCTGATCAAGTTGATGTTACTTTAATGGACAAAAAATGAGCATTTCTTTCAAAAACAAGGACATTTCTAAGTAACCCCAAACTTTTGAATGGTAGTGTATATAAATATAGGACAAAACACACATCACGACAAGAGAGACAACACTACTTAATGAGAAACCTAAGACAACAACATAGCAAGGCAGCAACACATGACAACACAGCATGGTAGCAACACAACATGACAACAACATGGTAGCAACACAAAACATTGTCCAAACGTTATAGGACACAGACAGCAGCACAAAGGGCAAGAAGGTATTACAGGAGAATAGGAGTGATAGTGATAACTGTGATGGATGTGTGTGGTATTCTGTAAGAAGACAAATAGGAAGATGTATTAAACAGTGATATAGCCATAAAGATTTAGCAACAGTAACGGCATGAAAACATAACAATGACAATGCTACAATGATAGCTAATAGGATTAGAAGTGTAATGACATGGCTATAAATGTGCTTTAACAATATAAGGCTAATATGCGAAACAACAGTAGGAGTAATAGAGGCAAGGCTAATAGCATATCAGCAATGGGAGCAAGGCACTGTATATAGGCAATAGGCAATGGCTAGGGAAGCTTAACACACTCTCAGCTAAGTATTAACAACAGGCTAATAGAGAATACATTACACATTATAAGGCATAACGGTTATTAGCATACATTAGCGGCTAGACTAACAAACTACAGGCTATTAAGGAAATGATAAGTGAATAGCTGGAAAGCTAATAAGCTTGTAGGAAAATGATATAACCTAACATAATAAACAGTATAAGCTAACATAACAGTATAAACCCCATGCCTAGTTTGCACAGGTTCGCATAAATGTTAGCATTCCAGTTAGGGTGCTAGGTTAATTAAGCTAGCATGTTAATATAAACAAGGTTATGGGGGCTGCCGTCTAGGAAAGGTCACATGACAATGAGAAAGCTGAAATGCCAGCATTATTGGATGCTAATTACCTCACGACAGGTGGCCATCTTATGCCTATAGGTTTTAATGGCAAGTAGAGTAACTATTGTCCCAACGGTAAAAGTACTCATACCTCGACCATGAAGCTATTAATAAATGACTATGTAACATGACATATTATATACAGATGAAATACTAACATACCTAATACTAATATAGATACACTCACTTCTTAAGTCTAGGCGTCCCGCTAGCGGGACAACTTCCGGTGAAATTGGAGGGCCCGCAATTCAAATAAATAATCATAAAAAATTATGGATATTAAACATTTAGGTACATACAATTGTCTTATATCGGTTGAGGATAGGGGGCAGTATTTTCACTTTGGATGAATTGCGTGCCCATAGTGAACTGCATCCTACTCTGTCCTAGATTGCTAAAATATGCATATTATTATTACTATTGGATAGAAAACACTCTGAAGTTTCTAAAACTGTTTGAATTATGTCTGTGAGTATAACAGAACTCATAGGGCAGGCAATTTCCAAACAAGAAGTGAAATTCTGAATGTGGGTCAACTTTGACGTCATCGCCCCTTCCTTTCCCAACAAGATATGGATCTGGTAGCACTTCCTACGCCTTCCACGATATGTCCTCATTCAGTACAACGTGGAATGGAGCTTTTGGTGTGAACTTTGACCGAATGGGAGGGGAAATAGTCACGGTCTTGGCAGAATGCAATTTCCCTGTGGCGCATTTCTCTGTGTGTACCACTGTCGTTCCATTTGGCTGCAGCTGAAAACGTATGATCCAGTTGGAACGTTATTGGATATATATGAAAATAACATCCTGAAGATTGATTCTCTACTTAGTTTGACCAGTTTATTCGACCTGGAATATATCTTTTTGAAGTTTTCGTGCGAGTTGTCCTGGACCAGCGTCAGCTTTTGGGCACGTGAGCTGAAAGTGATAGCAAATGCAGCTAATTGGACACTAGTATTGGACATTATGGAGTAATCCACTCGTTCAACATGCCAAGATAGGAATCTGAAAATCTAGCCCTAAACTTTGTTTCAACAAGTCAAAATACATTTCTATTTAATCCTCAGATTAAATATATTTAATCTCTATTTAATCCTTTAATCCTCAAAAAAAAAAATCTATTTCTCCTACCATATATATTGTGTTATAGTGAGCTACATTATTTTAACATTTCTACAAACTTCAGAGTATTTTCTTTCCAGTGATAGCAATTGTATGCATATCCTGGCTTCAGGGCCCAAGCAACAGGCAGTTTACTTTGGGCACGTCAGTCAGGCGGAAATTGAGAAAAAAGATCCCTAGCCAAGGCAGTACAACAACTATAAATAGTTTGGAATTAAGTAGTAATGGGCTTATGACATAGTAACACATAATATATACATAAGATAACAGTAAAGGCACTCTGGCTCCACAAAGTCCCCTTACTCTAGGCATTGAAGCACAAACACTAAAGGTGTTCAGAGGTTGTAGCAAGAAAGGTGTCCACAGGTGGTAGTCCAGAGGGTGGGAGAAGTCCAGAGGTGAAGGTAGCAGCACAGAGATACAGGAGCAGTTGAAAAAGGTCAGAGTGGTGAGAGAGTTCTACAGCCAGACACACATTGTAGAGGTCTGCCGTGGCACAGGCAGCTATGCAGATGGATCAGCTGACTCAGGATCCTGTTCATCCCGTTTGATGATGACAGAGAGGGCATTGAAGAGGGAGTAGGTACAGCATACCCCCAGGAGCAAGAGGAGGCAGTTTGAGAGTGACCAAATACCCAGAGGGCCTCCACCCTTCTTTCCCACCCTCCTTGGTTGTTGTTGCCCCCTAGCCTGATATTGTGTGTTCTCTTCCTGTGGCACCATCGCATGAGGAAGCACAACATGGTGATGATCCTCTCCAGGAAGAGGTTGAAGAAGAGGATGGTGGCAGAGCATTCCAGCAGGCCATAGATTACCAGGAGGACTTTGCACTCTGTTGTGGATGGGGCCGTCATCCCAAAATCTGCCCGAGAGGGAATTGGAAAGAGAGAAAGAGAGACGGCGAGAGATAATTACATCTGTGAGAGAAATCACATTTCAGACATGATCTCTTTAATTATGTCTGGTCATTTTGATAAGATTCTTAAACTTAATCTCAGAAATAACACTATTCCAATCAGCCCTGTAGAAGTAATTGTTGGAGTCAGAGGTCGAAGAATGTCAGGATTGTGTGATTGTATTTCGTCATCAAACATAAAGGTCAGAGCTTCTTAAATCATTCAGCAAGAGGCTGTGTGGTCCACATGAGAACAGTGTGATTACTTGGGAAGGAGTCAAACCATCTCCCACGTCAAGAGCCGGAAAGGAAATATATTAAAGACTTACCGTATTGCTCACTTTCCTCTCATTTCTTGCCAAGTCACTGAAATTGTTTCTCCCACAGTTCTGAGCTATTTTTTGGCGTAGGATCCGCTAACCGGGGGTATATCCTATTGCTTTCTTCAATCATCTACAAATCAGAGCCAGGAAGCCTACACAAAGCCGACCCTGGCCCCACTGCCTGTGGGTGTCTCAGGGGGCGTTGGGATGTGCAAAAAAAAACACATTTCCATTACAGGACTAATAAAAGCACCCCAGGGATAACCTTACGGAAGAGGAGATGATTATTTTCAGAATATTTGTAGGAAATGTTTACATTTTTTTTTAGGAAGACTATAATTATAAGACTAGAACATGTTTGCAGTGTATACAATTGTTTACCCTGTAATTCCATACCGCCACTCTGGACAGCTTTGATTATTTGTTTATGTCCAATTTTCTTTCACACAGTAGTTCTGTTATCATGCATCAGGCTGGCCTCCCACCCAGCCAAGTAAAATAGTCAGCCTATATTTAAAATTGTGCTGAAAGGATTACACCTTGATTTAAACAGTTGTTCAACAGTTGTATTTTTTACAGTCTATGGTTTAGCCTTGTGCAGAGATCAGCTATCTCTTTATCTTTTTAAGCCAGGGGGCAGTATCCTGAATTCCGGATGACTGACGTTCCCAAGGTAAACTGCCTGTTACTCAGGCCCTGATGCTAGGATATGCATATAATTGGTAGCATTGGATAGAAAACTGTTAAAATAATGTCTGTGGGTATAACAGAACTGATATGGCAGGAAAAAACACTTTTTCTTTTTTGAGGCCACAGGCCATTTCAATGCAAGCCTATGGGATATTCAAAATCATTCCTCCCAGATTGAAGTTCCTATGGCTTCCACTAGATGTCAACAGTCTTTAGAAATGGTTTCAGGTTTGTTTTTTGAAAAACAAATGAGTAGTTGTAGTTTTTCCAAGGTGTCTCTCATTAAAAAGGTAGTCTTGTTGCGCGCGTGAATGAGGTGCGAAGTCTTCGTTATTTATCTTCCCTATTGAACATAGTATTCTCGATCTTACATTTTATCGTTTATTTAGATATTAGAGTACCTGGGGATTAATTAGAAACTTGTTGACTTGTTTGGATAAAATTTACTGGTAACCTTTTGGATTTGTTGGTATGCATGTTGAACGAGTGGATTACTGAATCAAGCGAACCAACTAAACAGAGATTTTTGGGATATAAAGAAGGACATTATCGAACAAAACAACCATTTGTTGTGTAGCTGGGACCCTTGTGATTGCAAATAGAGGAAGATCTTCAAAGGTAAGTGATTTATTTTATCGCTATTTGTGATTTTGTGACGCCTGTGCTGATTTGGAAAAGTATTTTGGTGTGGGGCACGGTCCTCAGATAATCGCATGATATGCTTTTGCCGTAAAGCCTTTTTGAAATCTGACAACGCGGTTGGATTAACAAGAAGTTACGCTTATAAACGATGTAAGACACTTGTATTTTCATGAATGTTTAATATTACGATTTTTGTATTTTGAATTTCGAGCTCTACAATTTCACCAGATGTTGTCGTGGTGGGATGCTAGCAGGACACCTAGCCCAAAGAGGTTTTAACTCAATTGGGAGAGAGCATCAGCAAGGCTATCAAACAACAGTGAGTTAATGTCACATAGATTTGATACAGACTGTATCCTGTCGATACATGCTTTGTGTGTTTGGTTAGCAAAGAAAATAATAATGATATCCCAAGATATGTATAATTGAGTGCATTATATGAAGAAAAAAAATAGCAATTTTTACAATAAATTGAATAACTTAATTCACACCAAAATGCCTGAACATTCATTATTGTCACACCCTGGTCTTAGTATTTTGTGTTTTCTTTATTTATTTGGCCAGGCCAGGGTGTGACATGGGTTTATTTTGTGGTGTGTTTTTGTTTTGGGGTTTTAGTCGGTATTGGGATTGTGGCTTAGTAGGGTTGTCTAGAAAAGTCTATGGTTGCCTGAGGCGGTTCTCAATCAGAGGCAGGTGATTATCGTTGTCTCTGATTGGGAACCATATTTAGACAGCCATATTCTTTGAGTGTTTAGTGGGTGATTGTTCCTGTCTCTGTGTTTGTTGTCACCAGATAGGCTGTATAGGTTTTCACGTTCCGTTTGTTGTTTTTGTATTGTTCGTTTTTCTTCATTATTAAACATGTATGAAAATTACCACGCTGCATTTTGGTCCGACTCTCCTTCGACGGAAGAAAACCATTACAATTATTTGTCCATGCCAGCACCATGCTGTAATTAAGTCAATATCTGATGGATTAAACAAGTTTAAAAGTTTGGAGTATTTTCATCCAATATCCAACTGCTGCATTTACAGTGCATTCAGAAAGTATTCAGACCCATTCGCTTTTCAACATTTTGTTACATTACAGACTTATTCTAAAATTGATTAAATACATTTTTTTCCTCATCAATCTAAACACAATACCTCATAATGACCAAGAGAAAACAGGGTTTTGGAATGTTTTGCTAATTTATTTTTTAGAAAGAATACCTTTAGATAAGTATTCAGACCCTTCACTATGAGACTCAAATTGAGCTCAGGTGCATCCTGAGATCATCCTTGAGATGTTTCTACAACTTGATTGGAGTCCACCTGTTGTAAATTCAATTGATTGGACATGGTTTGGAAAGTCGCACACCTGTCTATATAAGGTCCCACGGGTGACAGTGCATGTCAGAGCAAAAACCAAGCCAAGAGGTTGAAGGAATTATCAGTGACCTCCAAGACAGGATTGTGTCGAGGCACATATCTGGGGAAGGGTACCAAAAAAATGACTTGTTGTGCACTCTCCTCACACAATAGCATGCTATGATTTCACTGTATTAGTTACTGTAAATTGGACAGTGCAGTTAGATAAACAAGAATGTAAGCTTTCTGCCCATATAAGACATGTCTATGTCCTGGGAAAGGTTCTTCTTACTTACAACGTCATGCTAATCACATTAGCGCACGTTAGCTCAACCATCCCGATGGAGGGACACCGATCCCGTAGAGGTTTTAACTTACTCTGCTAATTGATGAAGACAAAAGGCCCAGTGCCCTGGAATGTTTTTGCATTGATTCATTTCTGGAACAAGCCTCAGAGGCATCCTATAGGAGTAGGTGAGCATGTAATGACATTCTGCTTCCCCATATTTTTTATTTTATTTAACCTTTATTTTATCAGGGAGTCATACTGAGACTAAAATCTCTTTTACAGATGAGCCCTGAATTACATACATAACAGAAAATACAAAAATGTAAATATAAGCAGAAAAAAACAAGGTCCTAAATCAGCTTTTTGAATTGCCCTAGAGACAACAAAACAAAACATTTAAGAACATTTTGAAAACCTAAAGCTGATTTACCTAACTCAGTAGAGACCAAAGGAAGTTCCAGTTAGCCATCCCTGAGACCAGGTGTGGTAACTCGTATGTCTGAAGTTTCGTAAAGATGTTCGGTACAGTGGGACTTTTTGTAAAATGGCTTTATAAATGATAGAATAGCAATGTATCAACCTATTTGACATCAAAGAGGTCCAACCAACTTTCTGGTAGAGAATGCAGTGATGAGTGCTAAAATTCTCACCCGTAATAAAGTAGCCATATGTTTAGGACCGATAGGAACATCAACTGAATAATCTACTTTATACTATTTAGCAAAAGGCAGGAACTATTACTATGGAAGAATCCATTTTTATTCTCAGCTTATTATTTGTCCTGACAGCTTTCCGCACTGCCTCTCATGTTATGAAGTTTCAGATAATATGGTATATATGTTGGATTCCAAAAAGGCAACCACTCCTCAAAACTCAATTTAAACCATATTTATTATGCAGTCACACACCTACGCAAAAATACTTGAAATAGGTTTCATTTCCTGTCATTTGGCAATGTGATGCAATCACTTCACAGACAGGCCTACACCTAAGATGTTAGAGTGTCACGTGACGAAATAGCTTCAGTATGGAATTGTGGGAGGGAATAACTCTTGACAAAAAAAATGCATTCCCCAAAAATGTACTTTTGTGATAATATGGCAGAAAACACATACAATATGGCTTATCCTGAGATATGACTCATGAACCTTTTTTGTAAGCAAATAAAATCAACTGATAGTTTAAAGGGGCAATCTGTGACACGTACATCCATTTATTGACTTTTAAATTAATGATACACCAATTGACTCTTGAAGAATATGACGTAAGCTTAGTTAAACTGTCCTACCCCATCAGAAACCAAAATAAGCTTTTTTAACGCCATTGTTTGTAAACAATGCACATGTAAGCAAACACTGTATAGCCTCAAAACATGGTATAATTTTGAGCACCTGGGAGGATGGAATGGAGAGGGGACGAATGATCGCTGAGATCAGAGATTAAGTTAATTGTTTCTGAGAAATGTCTTGTTTCCACCCAGATGTCAGTGTTGCCCGGCACCAGTTCAGGAGAGCTGCAGTGGTCGGGTAATGTGAGGTAGTGAGGGGAAGGCAGAGTGTTGACATGGCCACGCCAGGCCTTCATGGACATTCACCATCACGATGGACTGCTCATTCTACTTCACAGACACACTCTCCATTGTCACTAGCAGAACTGGACACACACACTTCAGATCAGTGTTGTGAAACCAATGTACATCAAAAGAGATTGAAGTGCTTCCCACTGTTCTTGCCAAAGTATAAAGTCATGTTTCCTTTCATCCTGTGCTTCAAACTGGAGGCCTGACCTCTGAAACTAAACAACATTCTAATCAAATGAGCTAAGACAGAAACAGAATCCAGGCAGGGACCCATCAAAAGACATCCCTTTATCTTTTAAGAAATACATATAGAATCTTCATATCACTCGTCTGGCCTGTAAGTTGGTCTTTCGGTGATCATTCAGAGATGATTTGGTATTTTATTATGATCCCCATTAGCTGTTGCGAAAGCAGCAGCTACTCTTCCTGGTGTGACGTCTGCTTCCAACTCACACTTTCAAACACATAGATCCCCTGAACGCAGCTCACTCTCCAGATCCCAATCACCTGAATTCTGATCACCTGTTCACACACCTGTATGTCATTATCACACACTATTTAGATCAGTTCTTTGCACCCCACCATTGTGAGGTATTGTTTGTTTTGTGACACCATTCTATTTGGAGCTCTGGCTTTTCCTGGAATGTATTCCGCCTGTGTTTGATAGTTTTTACTTGACTCACAATTGATGTCTTTTGTCTATTCCCTGCCGGGAATTTAGCTAATCAGATTTCCCGGATGACGTTACTAGCCTTTTCCCTGCCTGTACTGTTGCCTTTTTGGACCCCTGTGTATGACCTTCTGCCTGCCCCTGTGGTCCTTTACAATAAACACCTGCTGTGCCCTGCGCTTGAAACCAGCTCTCTGTCTCCCATCTTGTTAATTACAAATGGGGTGCACACAAAACATGGCATAATACACAACACTAATAGCTAAGAACAACTCAAGGAAATACATTAATTTAAAAAAGGCTCACGTAGCCTACTTATCAATACATACACACAAACTATCTCGGTCAAAAAGGGGGGAGGCGTGGTGCCGTGAGGAGTTGGTTTATCTGTTTTTTTAAAACAGGTTTGCTCTTCATTTGAGCAATATGAGATGGAAGGTAGTTTCCTGCAATAACGGCTCTATATAATACTGTACGCTTTCTTGAATTTGTTCTGGATTTGGGGACTGTGAAAAGAACCCTGGTGGCAGGTAGCCTAGTGGTTCGAGCATTGGACTAGTAACCGAAAGGTTGAAAGATCAAATCCCTGAGTTGACAAGGTAAAAATCTGTCATTCTTTCCCTGAACAAGGCAGTTAACCCACTATTCCTAGGCCGTCATTGAAAATCAGAATTTGTTCTTAACTGACTTGCCTAGTTAAAGAAAAAAATGTCTAGTGTAAGTTGACTATGCAAACAATAATAATCTTTCTTATAAAAAGAAGTGGTGCAGTCAGTCTCTCCTCAACTCTTAGCGATAGGGAGACTGGCATGCATAGTATTTATATTAGCCCCCTGATTACAAAGTAGAGCAAGACGTGCCGCTGTGTTCTACAGTAATCAAGATAAGACCAAACTAGAGCCTGCAGAACTTGCTTTTTGGAGTGTGGTGTCAAAAAAGCAGAGCATCTCTTTATTGTGGATATACCTCTCCCCATCTTTACAATATCGAATCTATGTGTTTTGACCATGACAGTTTACAATATAACGTAACACCAAGTAATTTTAGTCTCCTCAACTCGTTCAACAGTCACACAATTCATTACCAGATTCAGCTGAGGTCTAGAACTTAGGGAACGATCTGTACCAAATACAATGCTCTTAGTTTAGATTAACAGACGTAACTCAAACTGTGACATTTACATTTACATTTAAGTCATTTAGCAGACACTCTTATCCAGAGCGACTTACAAATTGGTGCATTCACCTTATGACATCCGGTGGAACAGTAGTGCATCTAAATCTTTTAAGGGGGGGGGTGGTGAGAGGGATTACTTTATCCTATCCTAGGTATTCCTTAAAGAGGTGGGGTTTCAGGTGTCTCCGGAAGGTGGTGATTGACTCCGCTGTCCTGGCGTCGTGAGGGAGTTTGTTCCACCATTGGGGGGCCAGAGCAGCGAACAGTTTTGACTGGGCTGAGCGGGAACTGTACTTCCTCAGTGGTAGGGAGGCGAGCAGGCCAGAGGTGGATGAAGGCAGTGCCCTTGTTTGGGTGTAGGGCCTGATCAGAGCCTGGAGGTACTGAGGTGCCGTTCCCCTCACAGCTCCGTAGGCAAGCACCATGGTCTTGTAGCGGATGCGAGCTTCAACTGGAAGCCAGTGGAGAGAGCGGAGGAGCGGGGTGACGTGAGAGAACTTGGGAAGGTTGAACACCAGACGGGCTGCGGCGTTCTGGATGAGTTGTAGGGGTTTAATGGCACAGGCAGGGAGCCCAGCCAACAGCGAGTTGCAGTAATCCAGACGGGAGATGACGAGTGCCTGGATTAGGACCTGCACCGCTTCCTGTGTGAGGCAGGGTCGTACTCTGCGGATGTTGTAGAGCATGAACCTACAGGAACGGGCCACCGCCTTGATGTTAGTTGAGAACGACAGGGTGTTGTCCAGGATCACGCCAAGGTTCTTAGCGCTCTGGGAGGAGGACACGATGGAGTTGTCAACCGTGATGGCGAGATCATGGAACGGGCAGTCCTTCCCCGGGAGGAAGAGCAGCTCCGTCTTGCCGAGGTTCAGCTTGAGGTGGTGATCCGTCATCCACACTGATATGTCTGCCAGACATGCAGAGATGCGATTCGCCACCTGATCATCAGAAGGGGGAAAGGAGAAGATTAATTGTGTGTCGTCTGCATAGCAATGATAGGAGAGACCATGTGAGGTTATGACAGAGCCAAGTGACTTGGTGTATAGCGAGAATAGGAGAGGGCCTAGAACAGAGCCCTGGGGGACACCAGTGGTGAGAGCACGTGGTGTGGAGACGGATTCTCGCCACGCCACCTGGTAGGAGCGACCTTTCAGGTAGGACGCAATCCAAGCGTGGGCCGCGCCGGAGATGCCCAACTCGGAGAGGGTGGAGAGGAGGATCTGATGGTTCACAGTATCGAAGGCAGCCGATAGGTCTAGAAGGATGAGAGCAGAGGAGAGAGAGTTAGCTTTAGCAGTGCGGAGCGCCTCCGTGATACAGAGAAGAGCAGTCTCAGTTGAATGACTAGTCTTGAAACCTGACTGATTTGGATCAAGAAGGTCATTCTGAGAGAGATAGCGGGAGAGCTGGCCAAGGACGGCACGTTCAAGAGTTTTGGAGAGAAAAGAAAGAAGGGATACTGGTCTGTAGTTGTTGACATCGGAGGGATCGAGTGTAGGTTTTTTCAGAAGGGGTGCAACTCTCGCTCTCTTGAAGACGGAAGGGACGTAGCCAGCGGTCAGGGATGAGTTGATGAGCGAGGTGAGGTAAGGGAGAAGGTCTCCGGAAATGGTCTGGAGAAGAGAGGAGGGAATAGGGTCAAGCGGGCAGGATGTTGGGCGGCCGGCCGTCACAAGACGCGAGATTTCATCTGGAGAGAGGGGGGAGAAAGAGGTCAGAGCACAGGGTATGGCAGTGTGAGCAGAACCAGCGGTGTCGTTTGACTTAGCAAACGAGGATCGGATGTCGTCGACCTTCTTTTCAAAATGGTTGACGAAGTCATCTGCAGAGAGGGAGGAGGGGGGAGGGGGAGGAGGATTCAGGAGGGAGGAGAAGGTTGCAAAGAGCTTCCTAGGGTTAGAGGCAGATGCTTGGAATTTAGAGTGGTAGAAAGTGGCTTTAGCAGCAGAGAGAGAAGAGGAAAATGTAGAGAGGAGGGAGTGAAAGGATGTCAGGTCCGCAGGGAGGCGAAGTTTTTCCTCCATTTCCGCTCGGCTGCCCGGAGCCCTGTTCTGTGAGCTCGCAATGAGTCGTTGAGCCACGGAGCGGGAGGGGAGGACAGAGCCGGCCTGGAGGATAGGGGACATAGAGAGTCAAAGGATGCAGAAAGGGAGGAGAGGAGGGTTGAGGAGGCAGAATCAGGAGATAGGTTGGAGAAGGTTTGAGCAGAGGGAAGAGATGATAGGATGGAAGAGGAAAGAGTAGCGGGGAGAGAGAGCGAAGGTTGGGACGGCGCGATACCATCCGAGTAGGGGCAGTGTGGGAAGTGTTGGATGAGAGCGAGAGGGAGAAGGATACAAGGTAGTGGTCGGAGACTTGGAGAGGAGTTGCAATGAGGTTAGTGGAAGAACAGCATCTAGTAAAGATGAGGTCGAGCGTATTTCCTGCCTTGTGAGTAGGGGGGGAAGGTGAGAGGGTGAGGTCAAAAGAGGAGAGGAGTGGAAAGAAGGAGGCAGAGAGGAATGAGTCAAAGGTAGACGTGGGGAGGTTAAGGTCACCCAGAACTGTGAGAGGTGAGCCGTCCTCAGGAAAGGAGCTTATCAAGGCATCAAGCTCATTGATGAACTCTCCGAGGGAACCTGGAGGGCGATAAATGATAAGGATGTTAAGCTTGAAAGGGCTGGTAACTGTGACAGCATGGAATTCAAAGGAGGCGATAGACAGATGGGTAAGGGGAGAAAGAGAGAATGACCACTTGGGAGAGATGAGGATCCCGGTGCCACCACCCCGCTGACCAGAAGCTCTCGGGGTGTGCGAGAACACGTGGGCAGACGAAGAGAGAGCAGTAGGAGTAGCAGTGTTGTCTGTGGTGATCCATGTTTCCGTCAGTGCCAAGAAGTCGAGGGACTGGAGGGCGGCATAGGCTGAGATGAACTCTGCCTTGTTGGCCGCAGATCGGCAGTTCCAGAGGCTACCGGAGACCTGGAACTCCACGTGGGTCGTGCGCGCTGGGACCACCAGATTAGGGTCGCCGCGGCCACGCGGTGTGGAGCGTTTGTATGGTCTGTGCAGAGAGGAGAGAACAGGGATAGACAGACACATAGTTGATAGGCTACACAAGAGGCTACGCTAATGCAAAGGAGATTGGAATGACAAGTGGACTACACGTCTCGAGTGTTCAGAAAGTTAAGCTTACGTAGCAAGAATCTTATTGACTAAAATGATTAAAATGATACAGTACTGCTGAAGTAGGCTAGCTGGCAGAGGCTGCGTTGTTGACTATGTAGGCTAGCTGGCAGTGTCTGCGTTGTTGACACTACACTAATCAAGTCGTTCCGTTGAGTGTAATGGTTTCTACTGTGCTGCTATTCGGGGCTAGCTGGCTAGCTAGCAGTGTTGATTTACGTTACGTTGCGTTAAAAGAACGACAATAGCTGGCTAGCTAACCTAGGAAATCGCTCAAGACTACACAATTATCTTTGATACAAAGACGGCTATGTAGCTAGCTATGTAGCTAGCTACGATCAAACAAATCAAGCCGTTGTACTGTAATGAAATGAAAAATGTGATACTACCTGTGGAGCGAAGCGAAATGCGACCGGATTGTTGAGTGCGGAAGTTCTGTTACGTTAAGGACGACGAATAGCTGGCTAGCTAACCTCGGTAAATTAAGATAATCACTCTAAAACTACACACTCTAAACTACACAATTATCTTGGATACGAAGACAGCAAAGACAACTATGTAGCTAGCTAACACTACACTAATCAAGTCGTTCAGTTGAGTGTAAGTTGTGCTGCTAATCGGTAGACGGTGGACTAGCTAACGGTAGACGTTAGCTAGCTAGCTAGCTGCAGGGCGGTGTAGACTGCGTTAGGACGACGAAATACGATAATTACGCAATTATCTATGATACAAAGACGGCTATGTAGCTAGCCTAGCTAGCTAGTCTAATTGCTAAGATTAGACAAATCAAACCGTTGTACTATAATGAAATGTAATGAAAATGTAATACTACCTGCGGACCGAGTGCAGATGCGACCGCTCCCTCCAACCCGGATACTACATAGTGACATAGTCATCATCGATGAAAAATGGGAATCAAGTTCAGATTGTATCCTGTTCCCACTGACCTGGAATCATGTTTTTGCTGGTAGTGTGTGGTTCCAGACCTTGGGTGCAGGACCTCCGCACAGCAAGACCACAGAGTGGTGTTGGGGTAGCGGTGTCCAAGGCAGATGAACGCTGGCTGGGTAGGCTAGAACAGGTCTTGCCCTGGGGCAGAGCAGCAGGTCTGGGTGGAGCTGACCTCCATCAGGACACTCCCAGAGCACTGGGCCTCCTCGGAGAGCCTATCCTGAACCTGCAGGTTGTACAGAGTCCCTTCACAGCACATATTCTTGCCACTGTTGGGGTTGTAGGCTATCCCTCCAGATACATTTTTGGGATGTCCCAATACCAAAAGAGCCCATATCATGTCTCGGAATTTGGTGCCTATGGTGCTGTTATGTTGGGCAATGATGATTATTTATAATTGATTGGATTTTACCCGTTATATTTCGATGAATAGCACTCAAGGAAATAAAATCTAGATAGTTCTGAGAATTAGCCCATTGATTACTTGAATAAACAGATTGAGCAATGTAGAGAGATGACCAAAACCATCAGATACTGCCATCCTCAAGAGGGGAGGCCTTCCATTTAGGCAATTAAGAGAAACCAATCAGCAAAATCTGTTTTATATTGTCTTTGTTTGGTTAGGACAGTGTATTCAAACTTCTACTTTACTTATACTTTAGATCAGTCTTGAAGCCTCTGTACATCATTCAGTGAATCCCAAACCAGCCCCACGTTCCTACTAACCCGCTCGGAGGGCCTTCCATTGTCACGTGTTGCTGACGGAACTCAGAGGGTGACGTCAAGAGTGGCGAGGGGATCAATAAACCCTTCACCTTCAGGACACACTCAATTCATGTTCCACATTCAAATAATAAAACAAGCATAAAATTCAAATGAACAAATTTCCCCCCTGTAATTTTACAATAAATAAACCTCAGTAGCAGTTAAACATTTAATTTGGGATGTATTTTTTTGTTAAGTGTCATAACTCGAAATCAGAGACAAACAAAGTGCACGTGGCTCATAGTTAGAAACGCCTTTCATTGTTTTGTATGAAATTGTGCAAACTCCAAAACATGCTGGCTCAGTCAAAACGGCTAAGGGTCCAATTCAAAACTGAAGCAGATTCAAGTGCGTCACCACTGCACTGTTCTCACAGACTATCCGCTTGTTTCATTGCCAAAGTGCTGAGGTTTGGGTATAAATTCAGACAGCACTAGGGATCGTGACCCACAGTTTAAATGTCAGGGTTCGAGACTTTAACATGATTTGTTAATGATGAGACCACATGTCTAGCTTTACAGGAAAGCAGACATCACCCCCCCCCCCCCCCACACACACACACCCCACACCTCCCATGGCTGACTTTCTAACTGTCTGAATGCCTCTATTGAGAAAGGGAAAAAGGGAATAGGAAATACGCCTTTTTCAAATATGTTTTTCAAAGGCTGACTTACAGTAATCTTTGTTTCTCTGGAGACATGGTGCTGCTGCCACCCACACAATTCTCTCGCATATGGAGATTGGAATTGTCGGGATGTCTTTTTTTCCAATGTCTATGAGACAGAGAAAATTGTTTCCACGGTTTGTCATAGTGCAAAAACGCACACACAAACACACTCATCAACACTTAAGAAAGGGAGGCTGGACACAGTCTGCTGTAGAAAAAGGGATCTAATCGTTTGCCTTTAGGCACTATGAACTGTGTTTTTATACCGCCATCCAGTCGGTGTCTATTGCACAAGTTGCCACCAGCTAAATCTATGACGTTATAATGCTTATCTACTCAGTTCCATCTGACTGCGCAATCCACTGTCCCATCAGCACAGCCAGGCAATTTATAAACTAGGTCGTGTCTCTAGCAACCCTACATTTGTGTCGGGAATATATCTTGTGGAAGGACGAAATTGTATGAATACATTTAATCCAAATAATGTTTTTAATGAAAATATGTCAATAATTATTTTAATATGTCGGTAAACCATTGTATTAAAGTGATAATGCCCTCGAAGCCACTGTTGGATATATTGGCACGGTTTGACACTGTTTGCTCGACTTCGTCTTAGGCCAAACAACACCCGTGCCAATATATCCTCCAAACACCGGCTTCATTTCAGATTGGATTTTCCCTTACGAAAAATGTACCAACCATTACAAAAATGTCCATTCATTATCATTTACATAATAATTAACATTTCCTGTTGCTGCAGGATTCTTTTCTTGCTGTTGCAAACTGGCTCAAATTAAAATCCTACATCTGCACAATCCTAAACAGTTTCCACCCTACAGAGCAACTCACTTGAGTCCGTTGCAACAGATTTCATCCTGAGGGTCGTATGTCTCCTCTCCACAACACGATTTGCTTGGATCATCGAGATGAACACGTGACTCACACACCATGTCACGGGATGGCAGATACAAGTGGTCACCTAAGGACCACTGGTGCCCAGCCTCCACCCCACGGTGCAAGGTCTGGTTACAGCACAGCACCCATCGGTACTCTACAGCATAGGGAGTTTTCCCTCAGCACTGGGAGAGAGACACACAACAGTCAGCAGGGTATCAACACACACACACACACACACACACACACACACACACACACACACACACACACACACACACACACACACACACACACACACACACACACACACACACACAAATAATAGACACACATACAGACACCTTGATGTATTAACAAACCATAGCATGCACATACACAAAATTCACACACAATCAAAAAAGAAAGGCCACATGCTAGAAAGTTCCAAGCGATAGAAAAGAGATCCGAAGCGAGCTCTCGTTGCCCACTGTCCGATACACTATCACACAGAAGAGAATCTGCTCTACTCTAACTTTCTACGGGGTGGGGCTTTCATATCTAACTGTGCAGCCAAAACTGACATAGTACCGCATATAGCCTAAAATAAAGCAAGCACCACTTTAATGAGTCATTGTTACTGGCAAATCATCAAATTGAATCAAATTGTATTGGTCACATGCACACGGTTAGCAGAAGTTCTTGTGCTTCTAGTTCCGACAGTGCAGAAATATCTAACAAGTAATCCAACAATTCCCCAACAACTACCTAATACACACAAATGAGAATATGTACATATAAGTATATGAGCGATGGCCGAGCGGCATAGGCAAGGTGCAATAGATGGTATAAAATACAGTATATACATGTGTTGTGAGTAATGTAAGATATGTAAACATTATTAAAGTGGCATTATTTAATGTGGCATTGTTTAAAGTGACTAGTGATCCATTTATTCATTTTAAAAGTGTCCAGTGATTGGGTCTCAGTGTAGGCAGCAGCCTCTCTGAGTTCGTAATTGCTGTTTAGCAGTCTGATGTCCTTGAAGCTGTTATTCAATCTCTCGGTCCCAGCTTGGATGTACCTGTACTGACCTCGCCTTCTGGATGATAATGGTGTGAACAGGCAGTGGCTCGGGTGGCTGTTGTCCTTGATGATCTTTTTTGGCCTTTTTTTGCACTATTGGTTAGAGCCTGTAAGTAAGCATTTCACTGTAATCTGTTGTATTCGGCGCACGTGTAAAAAAAATCAACTTTGATTTGATTTGAGGGACACCACCAATTGACTCAAATTATGTTAATTAATCTTTCAGAAGCTTCTAAAGCCATGACATCATTTTCTGGGATTTTCCAAGTTGTTTAAAGGCACAGTCAACTTAGTGTATGCAAGCTTCTGACCCACTGGAATTGTGATAAATGTAATTATAAATTAAATAATCTGTCTGTAAACAGTGCATTGGAGATGTTGTACCCACTGTGATCCGACATGGTCTGATTTGCCGAAGGGAGGGCTTTGTATGCATCGCGGAAGTTAGAGTAGCAGTGGTCGAGAGTATTAGCCCTGCGTGTCGTGGTAGGATATTCGTGATCGTACCTTGTCTAATTTATTGTCCAATGATTGCAAGTTGGCAAGTATTATTGACGGTAATGGCAGCTTCCCCACTCGCCTTCTGCAGGTCCTCAAAAGGCATTCCGCTCTGTGTTCCCCGTAACTGCGTTTCTTCCTCTTGTAAATAACGGGGATGTTGGCCCTGTCGGGTGTTTGGAGAATGTCCAGTGCGTCTTGCTTGTTGAAGAAAAAATATTTGTCTAATCCAAGGTGAGTGATCGCTGTCCTGATATCCAGAAGCTTTTTTTGCCGGTTGCAGAAACATTATGTACAAAATAAGTTACGAATAACGTGAAAAACCCCCACATAATAGCACAATTGGTTGGGCGCCCGTAAAACTGCTGCCATTTCCTCCACCGCCATTTGTGATGTATTACACCTGTGGATGTATTTCAAAATCAAAAGAAATCAGCCAAGACCTCAGAAAAAGTCTGGTTCATCCGTGGGAGCAATTTCCATACGTCTGAAGGTACCACGTTCATCTGTACAAACAATAGCACGCAAGTATAAACACCATGAGACCACGCAGCCGTCACACCACTCAGGAAGGAGACGCGTTCTGTCTCCTGGAGATGAATGTAATTTGGTGCGAAGTGTGCAAATCAATTCCAGAACAACAGCAAAGGACCTTGTGAAGATGCTGGAGGAAGCAGATACAAATGTATCTATATCCACAGTAAAACAAGTCCTATAATGACATAACCTGAAAGGCCGCTCAGCAAGGAAGAAGTCACTGCTCCAAAACTGCCATAAAAAAAGGTTTGCAACTGCACATGGAGCGTATATCGTCATTTTGGGAGAAATGTCCTCTGGTCTGATGAAACAAAAATATAACTGTTTGGCCATAATGACCATTGTTATGTTTGGAGGGAAAAGGGGGAGGCTTGCAAGCCGAAAAACACCATCCCAACCGTGAAGCACGGTGGAGGCAGCATCATGTTGTGGGGATGCTTTGCTGCAGGAGGGGCTGGTGCAATTCACAAAATAGATGGCATCACGAGGAAGAAAAATATGTGGATATATTGAAGCAAAATCTTAAGACATCAGTCAGGAAGTTAAAGCTTGGTCGCAAATGGGTCTTCCAAATGGACAATGACCCCAAGAATACTTCCAAAGTTGTGGCAAAATGGCTTAAGGGCAACAAAGTCAAGGTATTGGAGTGGCCATCACAAAGCCCTGACCTCAATCCTATAGAACATTTGTGGGCAGAACTGAAAAAGTGTGTGCGAGCAAGGAGGCCTACAACCCTGACTCAGTTACACCAGCTCTGTCAGGAGGAATGGGTCAACATTCACCCAACTTATTGTGGGAAGCTTGTGGAAGGCTACCCAAAACGTTTGACCCAAGTTAAACAATTTAAAGGCAATGCTACCAAATACTAATTGAGTGTATGTAAAAATCTGACCCACTGGGAATGTGATGAAAGAAATAAAAGCTGAAATAAATCATTCTCTCTACTATTATTCTGACATTTCACATTCTTAAAATAAAGTGGTGATCCTAACTGACCTAACACAGGGAATTTCTACTAGGATTAAATGTCAGGAATTGTAAATGTACTTGGCTAAGGTGTACAGTGGAACAAAAAAGTATTTAATCAGCCACCAACTGTGCAAGTTCTCCCACTTAAAAAGATGAGAGAGGCCTGCCTACACTTCAACTATGACAGACAAAATGAGAAGGAAAAAATCCAGAAAATCACATTGTAGGATTTGTAATGAATTTATTTGCAAATTATGGTGGAAAATAAGTATTTGGTCACCTACAAACAAGCAAGATTTCTGGCTCTCACAGACCTGTAACTTCTTCTTTAATAACCTCTTAAGACTCTAGGGGCAGTATTTCATTTTTGGATAAAAAGACGTGCCCGTTTTAAGCGCAATATTTTGTCACGAAAAGATGCTCGACTATGCATGCAATTGATAGCTTTGGAAAGAAAACACTCTGACGTTTCCAGAACTGCAAAGATTTTCACTGTGAGTGCCCTAGAACAAAACCTTCAGGCAAAACCAAGATGTTTCAGCAACCAGGAAATGAACAGGATTTCCGAAGCTACGTTTTCCATGATCTCCTTATATGGCTGTGAATGCGCCAGGAATGAGCCTGCACTTTCTGTCGTTTCCCCAAGGTGTCTGCAGCATTGTGACGTATTTTCAGGCATATCATTGGAAGATTGACCATAAGAGACTACAATTGCCAAGTGTCCGCACGGTGTCCTGCGTGGAAATTGGTGCGCAAAACTCAGCTACTGGTATTTTTCCATGCGATTCTGAGAAGAAAGCATGCTTCCACGAACGGCATTTCAATGAAGAGATATATGACAAAACACCTTGAGGATTGATTCAAACAACGTTTGCCATGTTTCAGTCGATATTATGGAGTTAATTCGGAAAAAAGTTTGACGTGTAGGTGACTGAATTTTCGGTTAGTTTCGGTAGCCAAATGCATAGTAACAAAACGGAGCGATTTGTCCTACACAAAGAATCTTTCAGGAAAAACTGGACATCTGCTATGTAACTGAGAGTCTCCTCATTGAAACATCTGAAGTTCTTCAAAGGTAAATTATTTTATTTGATTCCTTTGCTGGTTTTTGTGAATATGTTGCGTGCTAAATGCTACGCTAAATGCTAAGCTAGCTATAAACACTCTTACACAAATGATTGATTTTCTCTGGTTCAAAAGCATATTTTGAAAATCTGAGATGACAGTGTTGTTAAGAAAAGGATAAGCTTGAGAGCAGGCATATTTATTTCATTTCATTGGCGATTTTTAGAAATCGCTAACATTGCGTTATGGTAATGAGCTTGAGGCTGTAGTCACGAACCCGCATACGGGGTGGGGCGGACTATGAAGTTAAGAGGCTCCTCTGTCCTCCACTCGTTGCCTGTATGAATGGGACCTGTTTGAACTTGTTATCAGTATAAAATACACCTGTCCACAACCTCAAACAGTCACACTCCAAACTCCACTATGGCCAAGACCAAAGAGCTGTCAAAGGACACCAGAAACAAAATTGTAGACCTGCACCAGGCTGGGAAGACTGAATCTGCAATAGGTAAGCAGCTTGGTTTGAAGAAATCAACTGTGGGAGCAATTATTAGGAAATGGAAGACATACAAGACCACTGATAATCTCCCTCGATCTGGGGCTCCACGCAAGATCTCACCCCGTGGGGTCAAAATGATCACAAGAACAGTGAGCAAAAATCCCAGAACCACATGGGGGGACCTAGCGAATGACCTGCAGAGAGCTGGGATCAAAGTAACAAAGCCTACCATACCTTAAGGGAACATGTTGACGCTTGCCATATGGTTAGTGAGAAAGTCCATATTGCAAATGTACGGTCCCTTACTAGACTTCCGAAAACATTTGTAAAATTTGCGGACGGCATCGGGCCGTGTGGCAGGGCCGGATCTTCCAGGAAGTCACCAAACGAACTCTCTCGGACATTCGGTTTCCGTTTTATAAAATTTTCACATTTTGGTCATTTTTACACTGTCCCGGGAAATCCCACAACAGGGTGAATGTAATCATATTGCAAATGTACAAAACATCACGAATCACGACGTGGCCTTATCTCCTAAACGGAAAAGACTTCGAAGAAGAAACTTGGTGAGCATAGGTTTGGCATACTGGGCAGTTGACCCCGAACAAGATGGTGTCTAGGCCTCAACGATTTTTGAGTTATGGCCATTTTTCGGAGATTAAAGGTCCAAAATGAAAATAGAGCAATAATTTTTCCGCTTCACGTCAAAGTAAAGGAACCTACCGTGTCAATAAAAAAAAGAACCCGCCATTTATCTATCTTCATTTAAGAGAAATCGTACAATGTCAAATTGGAGATGTTAAAAAAAAAGATCCAGTTGCAGCGTGTTCATATGAATCTTTTGAAAGTGTGCTTCGGAGCTCTGCTACATTTCTGTGATTTTCTGTGATCTTCTGAAATAACACACACTCACTAAACCCTCCATAAATAAGTCAGAATTCTATAACTCAAAATTCTATAATTGCCTACCCCAAGGAGGATATGTGTTCACTTTCAGCTTCCTGTGTTAACCGGAAGTGCCTTAAAATTGTGTCGTAGGTGCTGTTTCGAAGGGTTAAAAAATACATCTTTCTAAAACTTCATATGTGTGACTAGGTAACCCTCATAAACTATAAATCAGTCACTTTCTCCCACCAGATATCAAAGAAAAGCACTCTCACACACACAGCAAGGATGGAGTGACAAAGTACAGTGCTTAAAGACACAGAGAGCAGGCATTGGCATTACCATAATCTCTAGGCCGTGCCGAGTTCAACGAGATATCCCGCTTGGTCTAAGCGCAGCGACCATGAGAAAAAGTAGGCCCAAAATGAAGCCTGACCCTCAACGTCATTTGCTTTTGGGTGACAGTGAGAGAACCGTTAGGGTGAGAAGTACAATTCGACCTCAGGTACGTTCCCGAGGTCCTCGCGATCTGTGCAAGCCTAACCTTGACCGTGTGGCATTAACCCTTAACAGTTAAAATAAGGTGTTTCGATCAAACAGTTTGCATTGACTTCTCTCCCCATTGGAATACATTGCCTGCACCCCTAAATTCAACCTGAAGCCTATGTGGGTTAATAATGCCTTCAATGCTAATCCATCAGACGACTATGAGGTCTACCTGTGTTGATTCTAAGCTTCCTGAATCAACCGGAAGTGATTAAATTCACCCTAAAAGTGTTTTGATTATGAAAATAACTGCATTTAACCCTGTGTAGATAAGTCAATTCTTAACATAAAGACTTAAAACTCAGGATTATGTAAGAGCGTACCCCAATCAAGATATGTGTTTACTTATAGCTTCCTGTGCCAACCGGAAGTGCCTGAAAATGGTGTCATAGGTGCTGTTTCGAAGGGTTAAAAAGGTCAGATCTTTTTAAATCTTCATATGTGTGATTAGGCAACCCTCATGAACTGTAAATCAGTTATTTTCCCAAACAAATGTCAAAGAAAAGCTCTCTCACACACACATACGCACACACAGCAAGGATGGAGTGACAAAGTGCGGTGCTCAAAGACACACAGAGCCTACAATGGCATTTCCACATTATCAAGGCCGTGCCGAGTTCAACAAGATGCCCCGCTTGACCGTAGCTCGCTCTGAGTGCAGCGACCTTGAAAAAAAGAAGGCCCAGAATGAAGCCTGGCCCTAAATGTAATTTGCTTTTGGGTGACAGTGAGAGAACCGTTAGGGTGAGAAGCACAATTCGACCTGAGGTCCTCCCGATCTGTGCAAGCCTAACCTTGATTTTAAGCTTCCTGAAGCAACCGGAAGTGGTTAAAATCGCCCTAAAAGTGTTTTTCCATACACAACCTGCAGTTTGATAGAAATAGTGCATTCACTAAATCAGTCAGTTCTTAACGTAAAGACTTAAAACTCAGGATTCTGTAAAAACATACCCCAATGAGGATATGTCTTTACTTTTAGCTTCCTGTGCCAACCGGAAGTGCCATAATTGGTGTCACAGGGGCTGTTTCGAAGGGTTAAAAAAGTCAGATCTTTCCAAAACTTCATATGTGTGATTAGGCAACCCTCGTGAACTGTAAATCAGTCATGTCTCCCATAAAATTTCCAAGAGAAACTAAATCACACACACACACAGCTTGGAAGGAGGGACACATTGAGGTGAGTAGAGACAGACAATGTCTGCAACAGTTAACTTTGTTCGAACTATTAAAGAACCGTCAGACCTAGAGTTCTGAAACTTTAGAAACCTGTTCTAGAGCTCAGGTCGATAGTGTGTGGTGAGTTATGTGGCTCTAGACGGTTCCCGGACCAAGAAACAGCCTCGTACATTTGTAATAACTTCAATTCATTTTTGCATCACGAAAATGCCGACATTTAGAAATATCCCAGAGTCGCAAGACTAGGTGCATTGCAACCACCTCAGCCCATATAGACGGACCCCAATGTTTCTGTCCGATAGCTCATTCAAGGACCCCGTAGCAAGTCATGGAAAAAAAGTGGATTTTCAGCACCAATTAAGGTCTTGCTCGGGCAGCAAATTACCTATCGAGCCAAAAATTGGGATTCGGGGTCGCCTTAGCTAGGCCTACACATTTTGTCAGAACTGAACCCGCAGCTAGAGCGTAACTACGTGTTTTACGTTTTAATTGTGGTTTGAACAGAAGGCGGTGTGAATTTTGGGCCAGCTTTGAAGTATGTGATAGTTGGCTTCTAAACGAGTTGGAAAAAGTGGGTGTGGTGTCAGTTTGTATCAGTTAGGTGTCAGAATGATATCTAATTGACTGATGGATGGTGACTTGCTGACTTGTCCATTTGCAATATGTTTAAACAGTGAGGTACCATCACCAAAGTGACATTCTGAAATCAACCCCAACGAGCAATGTAGAGGAACCAGAATCACTGCCCAGCCATCCCGAGTTCATCGGGCCAGTCAATTTCGCATTCCTGCAGGATTTTTGAACATGACAAATTCGTGATGGTAAATGCCCATTGAAACATATTGCAAATGCACGTGCATTTGCAATATGATTCAACAGTGAAAAAACATCACCAAATGGACATGATGAAATCAACACAACGAGTGATGGAAAGGAACCACTATCACTGCCCGGCCATCCTGTGTTCATCGGGCCAGTCAATTTTGCATTTCTGCAGGATTTTTGAGCGTGTCAAATTCGTGATGGTACATGGCAAATGGACATAACATCCTGATTTGGCATTTTCAAATCTTTCATATTGCATTTGGACATTTCTTATGGCATTTGGCCAAAAAACGTGACTTTTGACTTCCTATGAAATCAAATGTACAAAACATATGCCTTATTGCATAGTAAAAAAGTGCATAGTATTGCATTATTGCCTTATTGCAAGTAAAAAAATATATATATATATGATAATAAAATTTGACAAAAGTATATTCATACAGTTCTTACACGTGATTAATTGACAAAAGAAAATCTAAAGAATTTCGAAAAACGGTTCAGAAATACTTTTTTAAGGGGGTGAAAAGTTTTTGAAAAAAGTTCACATTTTTTACTTTTGACTTCCTATGAAATCATATTGCAAATGGACAATTTTTTTATTTTTTATTTCACCTTTATTTAACCAGGTAGGCTAGTTGAGAACAAGTTCTCATTTGCAACTGCGACCTGGCCAAGATAAAGCATAGCAGTGTGAACAGACAACACAGAGTTACACATGGAGTAAGCAATTAACAAGTCAATAACACAGTAGAAATAAAATGGGCAGTCTATATACAATGTGTGCAAAAGGCATGAGGAGGTAGGCGAATAATACAATTTTGCAGATTAACACTGGGGTGATAAAAGATCAGATGGTCATGTACAGGTAGAGATATTGGTGTGCAAAAGAGCAGAGAAGTAAATAAATAAATAAATAAAATAAAAAAAAACAGTATAAAAACAGTATGGGGATGAGGTAGGTGAAAATGGGTGGGCTATTTACCAATAGACTATGTACAGCTGCAGCGATCGGTTAGCTGCTCGGATAGCTGATGTTTGAAGTTGGTGAGGGAGATAAAAGTCTCCAACTTCAGCGATTTTTGCAGTTCATTCCAGTCACAGGCAGCAGAGTACTGGAACGAAAGGCGGCCAAATGAGGTGTTGGCTTTAGGGATGATCAGTGAGATACACCTGCTGGAGCGTGTGCTACGGATGGGTGTTGCCATCGTGACCAGTGAACTGAGATAAGGCGGAGCTTTACCTAGCATGGACTTGTAGATGACCTGAGCCAGTGGGTCTGGCAAGTCAATATGTAGCGAGGGCCAGCCGACTAGAGCATACAAGTCGCAGTGGTGGGTGGTATAAGGTGCTTTGGTGACAAAACGGATGGCACTATGATAGACTGCATCCAGTTTGCTGAGTAGAGTGTTGGAAGCCATTTTGTAGATGACATCGCCGAAATCGAGGATCGGTAGGATAGTCAGTTTTACTAGGGTAAGCTTGGCGGCGTGAGTGAAGGAGGCTTTGTTCGGAATAGAAAGCCGACTCTTGATTTGATTTTCGATTGGAGATGTTTGATGTGAGTCTGGAAGGAGAGTTTGCAGTCTAGCCAGACACCTAGGTACTTATAGATGTCCACATATTCAAGGTCGGAACCATCCAGGGTGGTGATGCTAGTCGGGCATGCGGGTGCAGGCAGCGATCGGTTGAAAAGCATGCCGTTTAAGAGCAGTTGGAGGCCACGGAAGGAGTGCTGTATGGCATTGAAGCTCGTTTGGAGGTTAGATAGCACAGTGTCCAATGACGGGCCGAAAGTATATAGAATGGTGTCGTCTGCGTAGAGGTGGATCAGGGAATCGCCCGCAGCAAGAGCAACATCATTGATATATACAGAGAAAAGAGTCGGCCCGAGTGAACCCTGTGGCACCCCATAGAGACTGCCAGAGGACCGGACAGCATGCCCTCCGATTTGACACACTGAACTCTGTCTGCAAAGTCATTCCGAGAAACCGAGGCTACTGAGTCTGCCGATAAGAATATGGTGATTGACAGAGTCGAAAGCCTTGGCAGGTCGATGAAGACGGCTGCACAGTACTGTCTTTTATCGATGTTATGATATCGTTTAGTACCTTGAGCGTGGCTGAGGTGCACCCATGACCGGCTCGGAAACCAGATTGCACAGCGGAGAAGGTACGGTGGGATTCGAGATGGTCAGTGACCTGTTTGTTGACTTGGCTTTCGAAGACCTTAGATAGGCAGGGCAGGATGGATATAGGTCTATAGCAGTTTGGGTCCAGGGTGTCTCCCCTTTGAAGAGGGGGATGACTGCGGCAGCTTTCCAATCCTTGGGGATCTCAGACGATATGAAAGAGAGGTTGAACAGGCTGGTAATAGGGGTTGCGACAATGGCGGCAGATAGTTTCAGAAATAGAGGGTCCAGATTGTCAAGCCCAGCTGATTTGTACGGGTCTAGGTTTTGCAGCTCTTTCAGAACATCTGCTATCTGGATTTGGGTAAAGGAGAACCTGGAGAGGCTTGGGCGAGGAGCTGCGGGGGGGCGGAGCTGTTGGCCGAGGTTGGAGTAGCCAGGCGGAAGGCATGGCCAGCCGTTGAGAAGTGCTTATTGAAGCTTTCGATAATCGTGGATTTATCGGTGGAGACCGTGTTACCTAGCCTCAGTGCAGTGGGCAGCTGGGAGGAGGTACTCTTGTTCTCCATGGACTTCACAGTGTCCCAGAACTTTTTGGAGTTGGAGCTACAGGATGCAAACTTCTGCCTGAAGAAGCTGGCCTTAGCTTTCCTGACTGACTGCGTGTATTGGTTCCTGACTTCCCTGAACAGTTGCATATCACGGGGCTATTCGATGCTATTGCAGTCCGCCACAGGATGTTTTTGTGCTGGTCGAGGGCAGTCAGGTCTGGAGTGAACCAAGGGCTGTATCTGTTCTTGGTTCTGCATTTTTGAACGGAGCATGCTTATCTAAAATGGTGAGGAAGTTACTTTTAAAGAATGACCAGGCATCCTCAACTGACGGGATGAGGTCAATGTCCTTCCAGGATACCCGGGCCAGGTCGATTAGAAAGGCCTGCTCACAGAAGTGTTTTAGGGAGCGTTTGACAGTGATGAGGGGTGGTCGTTTGACTGCGGCTCCGTGGCGGATACAGGCAATGAGGCAGTGATCACTGAGATCCTGGTTGAAGACAGCGGAGGTGTATTTGGAGGGCCAGTTGGTCAGGATGACGTCTATGAGGGTGCCCTTGTTTACAGAGTTAAGGTTGTACCTGGTGGGTTCCTTGATGATTTGAGTGAGATTGAGGGCATCTAGCTTACATTGTAGGACTGCCGGGGTGTTAAGCATATCCCAGTTTAGGTCACCTAACAGAACAAACTCTGAAGCTAGATGGGGGGCGATCAATTCACAAATGGTGTCCAGGGCACAGCTGGGAGCTGAGGGTGGCCGGTAGCAGGCGGCAACAGTGAGAGACTTATTTCTGGAGAGGGTAATTTTCAAAATTAGTAGTTCGAACTGTTTGGGTATGGACCTGGAAAGTATGACATTACTTTGCAGGCTATCTCTGCAGTAGACTGCAACTCCGCCCCTTTGGTAGTTCTATCTTGACGGAAGATGTTATAGTTGGGTATGGAAATCTCTGAATTTTTGGTGGCCTTCCTGAGCCAGGATTCAGACACGGCAAGGACATCAGGGTTAGCAGAGTGTGCTAAAGCAGTGAGTAAAACAAACTTAGGGAGGAGGCTTCTGATGTTGACATGCATAAAACCAAGGCTTTTTCGATCACAGAAGTCAACAAATGAGGGTACCTGGGGACATGCAGGGCCTGGGTTTACCTCCACATCACCCGCGGAACAGAGAAGGAGTAGTATGAGGGTGCGGCTAAAGGCTATCAAAACTGGTCGCCTAGAGCGTTGGGGGCAGAGGATAAGAGGAGCAGGTTTCTGGGCATGGTAGAATATATTCAGGGCATAATGCACAGACAGGGGTATGGTGGGGTGCGGGTACAGCGGAGGTAAGCCCAGGCACTGGGTGATGATGAGACAGGTTGAATCTCTGGACATGCTGGTTGTAATGGGTGAGGTCACCGCATGTGTGGGAGGTGGGACAAAGGAGGTAACAGGGGTATGCAGAGTGGGTCTAGGGGCTCCATTGTGAACTAAAACAATTATAACTAACCTGAACAACAGTATACAAGGCATATTGACATCTGAGAGAGACATACAGCGAGGCATACAGTAATCACAGGTGTTGAATTTGGAAAGCTAGCTAAAAACAGTAGGCGAGGCTAATCCGCTAGCACAACAAACAGCAGGTAAAATGGCGTTGACTAGGCAACGGGGCCGACAGGTAAGACAAACAAGCAGAAAGGAGTACCGTGATTAATGGACAGTCCAGCGTGCGTCAGCTATGTAGCCAAGAGATCAGTGTCCAGGGGGCAGCGGTGGATGGGCAGGGGGGCTGGCGAGTGTTATCCAGGTTTTTTTTTTTTTTTTTTTTTTTTTTTTTTTTTTAAACTAACAATGACTAACTAGCTTGTAGCTAGTTAGCTGGTTAGCGTCTGGAGGTTCTTGAGTGTGTCATAAAAATAAAAATAAGAGTAAAAGTAACAGCGATTCCGTATCACATTGGGTGAGGCAGGTTTCCGGAAGGTATAAACAAATTAAAAATCAAAAAGAGATAGAAAGTAAATGGGGTCAGAGAGTGATTGGGACGCGGTGGTACAGACGGTTAGCAGGCCTGTGCTAACAAGCTAACAGTTCGTAGGCCCGAGCTAGACAAGGTAGCAGTTAGCGGATCGGAGCTTGACAAGCTAGCCGTTAGCAGGCCGAATTAGCAAGCAGGGAGATAGCGAGGGCTAGAGAGTTAACCTTTGGGGGACGTCGCGATGGGGTGAGTCTGTTTATTTATTCCTCTTCATGCGGTGAGCTGGAGATACAGCGATTCAGAAAGCTCGCGGGCCTTGGCCAGCAGATGGATCTTTGGCGATGTCGCAGCGGAAAAGCCTGTTGAAACCCCCTCGGATGATTATGTCGGCGGACCAGTCGTGATGGATCGGCGGGGCTCCGTGTCGGCAGTAGAGGGTCAGTAGAGGGTCCAGGCCAATTGGCAAATTAGGTATTTTTGGACCTCTTCGGGTAGTCGGGAGATGGGCTTAGCTCGAGGCTAGCTCCAGGCTAACTGGTGCTTGCTCTGGGACAGAGACGTTAGCCAGGAGTAGCCACTCGGATTGCAGCTAGCTATTTACGATGATCCGGTATAAAGCTTCAGAGCTTGCGGTAGGAATCCGGAGATGTGGTAGAGAAAAAGCAGTCTGATATGCTTTGGGTAGATGTCGCGCTGGTGTCCTAGTTAGCGTTGAAGACCGCTAGCAGTGGCTAGCTAGTAGCTAGTTAGCGGCTAGCTTCTGGTGAGGGTTCCGATTCTAAAGCATAGAAAAAGCAGATCCGTACCACATTGGGTGATGCGGGTTGCAGGAGAATATATTCAGCCTGTGGTTGGGAAGTGAGATTAAAATATGTACGAAATATATACGGGAAAAAAAGAGGAAAACAAACTATATTTACACTATACAGGACGGGACAAGACAAAACACACGTCCGACTGCTACGCCATCTTGGATACTAACAAAACATATGCCTTTGTGCACAAGAAAAAATATATATATTATGATAATAAAATATGACTAAAGTATGTTGATACAGTTCTTATACATGTGTAATTGACACAAAATTCTAAAGAATTTCGAAAAATGTTCCAGAAAGCACTTTTTTAAGGGTGTAATAAGTTTTTTCAAAATTTTTGCTATTTTTGACTTTTGACTTCCTATGAAATCATATTGCAAATGGAGAAAACATATGCCTTATGCACAAGTTTTTTTAAAAATGATGATAATAAAATATGACTAAAGTATGTTGATACAGTTCTTATACATGCCTTATGCACAAGTTTAATTTTTTAAATTTTTAAATATGATAATAAAATTGGACAAAAGTATATTCATACTGTTCTTACTGTTCTTATGTGTAATTGACAAAAAAAATTCGAAACACTTTCGAAAAACGGTCATAAATGTTCAGTTTTTCAAAATTTTACTTTTGGATGTTGACTTGTTTTTTTATTTTTTTATTTTACCTTTATTTAACTAACAAGTCAGTTAAGAACAAATTCTTATTTTCAATGACGGCCTAGGAACAGTGGGTTAACTGCCTGTTCAGGGGCAGAACGACAGATTTGTACCTTGTCAGCTAGGGGATTTGAACTCGCAACCTTCCGGTTACTAGCCCAACGCTCTATATGAAAAACCACGGTGGAGCGCACTCGCCATCTGTTGGATTTTTAAAGTGTTACACTTGGCATTTGCCATATGGCATTTGCAATCAACTTTGAATGAAACAAAGCTGAATTGAGTGGTATTGAACACCGTGTATATGGTTTGTCCAGTGCCAATGACTTCCCATTCATTTTGGTACATTTCAGGGGGGTGTTCCCTTACATCAGTAACACACTACGCCGCCAGGGACTCAAATCCTGCATTGCCAGACGTGTCCCCCTGCTTAAGCCAGTACATGTCCAGGCCCGTCTGAAGTTTGCTAGAGAGCATTTGGATGATCCAGAAGAATATTGGGAGAATGTCATATGGTCAGATGAAACCAAAATATAACTTTTTGGTAAAAACTCAACTCGTCATGTTTGGAGGACAAAGAATGCTGAGTTGCATCCAAAGAACACCATACCTACTGTGAAGCATGGGGGTGGAAACGTCATGCTTTGGGGCTGTTTTTCTACAAAGGGACCAGGACGACTGATCCGTGTAAAGGAAAGAATGAATGGGGCCATGTATCGTGAGATTTTGAGTGAAAACCTCCTTCCATCAGCAAGGGCATTGAAGATGAAATGTGGCTGGGTCTTTCAGCATGACAATGATCCCAAACACACCGCCCGGGCAACGAAAGAGTGGCTTCGTAAGAAGCATTTCAAGGTCCTGGAGTGGCCTAGCCAGTCTCCAGAACTCAACCCCATAGAAAATCTTTGGAGGGAGTTGAAAGTCCGTGTTGCCCACCAACAGCCCCAACACATCACTGCTCTAGAGGAGATCTGCATGGAGGAATGGGCAAAAAAAAACAGCAACAGTGTGTGAAAACCTTGTGAAGACTTACAGAAAACATTTGACCTCTGTCATTGCCAACAAAGGGTATGTAACAAAGTATTGAGAAACTTTTGTTATTGACCAAATACTTATTTTCCACCATAATTTGGAAATAAATTAATTAAAAATCCTACAATGTGATTTTCTGGATTTTTCTTCTCATTTTGTCTGTCATAGTTGAAGTGTACATATGATGAAAATTACAGGCCTCTCTCGTCTTTTTAAGTGGGAGAACTTGCACAATTGGTGGCTGACTAAATACTTTTTTGCCCCACTGTATGTAAACTTCCGACTTCAACTGTAGGTGTGAACAATGTTAGAGACTTACCCAGAAAGACTCTACAACCTAATAATTTTGATATTTCATTGAAAACTTACATATTTTCAAAATTATGAGGCAAGCCTGAAAGAACATAACGAATAGATTCTGCACATGCATTTAAAAGCAAACAACTATTTTTTCCATTCATTAAATTAACCTTAAATTAACACCTGTTGCGGTAATGTTACACAGGTTTCGGAAATGAGGTTGACGATTTCGATATTGACAAAAAACATACTAAGACTGAGGTATGGTTAAAAACATTATAAAATTGAATGTAGAAAATAAATGAAATAATATTGGCACAATCATGGATTCAAGTTCAATCAATTTCATTTTGCAGTGCTTTAACAGTACATAACATACATATGCTAAAAACAGAGAATACATTAAAAAAAACATATACAAAAACATTAGAACAGCACAGGTCATCGTCACTACACACACTGGCCTGTACACTGTCCCTTGGGGATGATGTTTCTGTGACCCCAAGCTGGTGCAGCTTCTTTATCTTCAAGACAATGTTTTCATGTGTTTTGCAAGCACCTTTCTATGTCTGTGACTCCTCGCTTGCTTATCCAAAGCTGTTTATATATCAATCAGTATGGCGACTAAGTCAGGGAAAGCTAAATCTAAGTCTAGATATACAGATGTACACACAATTTTAGAAGAAATTGATCGGAAAAGTGAGACAGAGATTGTTGGAGGACGATTCATTTAGCTAGCATAGCTTTGATTCCCAAATGGAGGAATATTTTTTCAATGGAGAGGACATCGTTTTGGACTGGTAAGTTCTTCTCATGCTAATGCAGTTGTTTGAAATTAATAATATAAAATATTATTTGTGATTTAAAAAAAATTTAGTAGCAATATATAAAAATGTAATGAAATGTGTAAAGTACACGTTGGCTATACATTGTGGGTGGGGGTATGTTTGTATGTATGTGTATGACCCATAGCCTATGTTTCTATGTATGTGTATGACCCATAGCCTATGTTTGTGTGTATATATATACATATTGTGGATTAGAGGGAGCATGGCCGAGATGCGTGTGTCTGCCGCTCCACCCCACCCCACCCCCACATGAAATAGCCTATTTGAGGCTATTGAGGGGAGGGCAGGCCCACAACAATGGCCAAAGTGAAATGGAGACAGTAGATACAGCTGGTCTGTTGTAAAATAATAAAGACAGTATATCTAGATGGTCTGTCATAATATAATAGAGACAGTAGATCTAGCTGAAATGTCATAATATAAAATAGACAGTAGATCTAGCTGGTCTGTCATAATATAAATGAGACAGTAGATCTAGCAGGTCTATACAGTGGGGCAAAAAAGTATTTAGTCAGCCACGAATTGTGCAAGTTCTCCCACTTAAGAAGATGAGAGAGGCCTGTAATTTGCATCATAGGTACACTTCAACTATGACAGACAAAAGGAGAAACAAAATCCAGAAAATCACATTGTAGGATTTTTAATGAATTTATTTGCAAATTATGGTGGAAAATACATGCATGTATTGTGTAACATGAAGTCCTATGAGTGTCATCTGATGAAGATAATTTAAGGTTAGTGATTCATTTTATCTT
The DNA here is from genome assembly GCF_034236695.1 of Oncorhynchus nerka. NCBI lineage: Eukaryota > Metazoa > Chordata > Actinopteri > Salmoniformes > Salmonidae > Oncorhynchus > Oncorhynchus nerka. The sequence continues at coordinate 56,276,224 of NC_088409.1, read as the reverse complement.
TATTTATGCTTTTTGTGAATGCTATATTTTGCTGGAAAATGGCTGTGCTTATTGTGGTTTGGTGGGAACCTAACATAATTGTTTGTCGTGCTTTCGCTGAAAAGCCTATTTGAAATCAGACACTTTGGTGGGATTAACAACAAGAATATCTTTAAAATTATATAAGACACATGTATGTTTTAGGAATTGTAATTATGAGATTTCTGTGGTTTGAATTTGGCGCCCTCTATTTTCACTGGTAGTTGTCATATCGATCCCGATATCGGGATTGCAGCCATAACAGGTTAATATTCTCTGCGTGTGTGAACAGTCCTTCAAAAATGTTGCGGAGGATGAGAACATCAGTCATGGACACTTAATTTGTCCACTATTTTTTCATTATTATTATACATGAATATTCAGTTAATAATTTTTCCGTCATTTAAATACATCTAGTAGAATACATTTTTTTCAGAATATTTTCATTTTACTCTGTTTAAATTACAACATAACATACATTCAGCTACGCGTTGCGGTAATGTGTTTCAGCAGAAAATGCAATAAAATACAAAAATGATGAATTCCTATGTTGAAATTACTATTTGTGCAAGGTAGAGAACACTATGTTCTTTATTATGATATTTTGTTATATTACTAAATTACATGTTTTATATTTAAAATCAATTATTGCCATGGTATTTTAATGGTTTCTTGAGAATGACCCATTTATACCCAATAATGACAAAGCAAAAACAGGTTCATCTTGACGATACAGGCAAAATGCTGTGGAGAGGAGACATATGACCCTCAGGATTAAATCTGCTGCAAAGGTCACAAGTGAGTTGTTCTGTAGGATGGAAACTGTAAAGGTTGGTACAGATGTAGGATCTTAATGTGAGCCAGTTTACTACAGCAGGAAAATAATTCTGCAGCAACAGGAAATGGTCATTATTATTTGGATTATAATGAATAGACATTTTTTGCAATTATTGTTGAATTGTTCTTAAAGGAAAATCCAGTCTGAAATTTCAAAGTGGAAACTACAAACTTCAGAAGCCTTTTTAAAACTCAAATACACAACAAGTTTTACATTTCCTGCATTGCAATTAATCCACAGATAAAACGGTAAACCAAATTAATTTCTCGTCATCTCTCCTCCTTCCTCAGGCTTCTTTTTTACTTATTTGGACTTTATATGGAGGTTGGCAACTAACTTTACAGTGCATTACTACAACCGACTGGAGTGTGGACATCAGTTCGTCTTTCAATCGCCCACGTGGGTATATGCTCTTAAAAATCAATGAGGAGATGGGAAGGCCGGACTTTCAGCGCGTTGAACATCACAAATAGAACCTATTTCTATTTTAGCGTCATGCCACGCAGACGCTCGCGTCCCAGTGTGGGTGCAATGACTGGATAACATTTGTACATTTATTTTGCAGGATGTTAGGTGTCAGCATGTTAGTGTTTTGTTGTATTTCAAGTGTACTGTGACTCTGTGGATATCGTTTCTCAGTAAAGTATTATGTTTATCCACTGATCCCTCATCTGGTCTCTTCTCTGCACCTGGGTCCAACAACACCACGTCACAAAAATAATGGGAATTATGAGCCACGTGTATTTCGCTTGTGTCTGATTTCTAGGCATGACACATGTAGCAAAATAAATACATCCCAAAATAAATGTTTAACCGTTACTGAGGGTGATATATTTGAAGTCAGAAGTTTACATACACCTTAGCCAAAAATATTTAAACTCAGTTTTCACAATTCCTGACATTTAATCCTAGTAAAAATTATGCTTGGGGTCATTGTCCATTTGGAAGACCCATTTGCGACCAAGCTTTAACTTCCTGACTGATGTCTTGAGATGTTGCTTCAAAATGTCCACATATTTTTCTTTCTCATGATGCCATCTATTTTGTGAAGTGCACCAGTCCCTCCTGCAGAAAAGCACCCCCACAACATGATGCTGCCACCCCTGTGCTTCACTGTTTGGATGGTGTTCTTCAGCTCCCCCTTTTTCCTCCAAACATAACGATGGTCATTATGACCAAACAGTTATATTTTTGTTTTATCAGACCAGAGGACATTTATCCAAAAAGTACAATCTTTGTCCCCATATGCAGTTTTAAACTGTAGTCTGGCTTTTTTATGGCGGTTTCGGAGCAGTGGCTTCTTCCTTGCCGAGCGCCCTTTCAGGTTATGTTGATATAGGACTTGTTTTGCTGTGGATATAGATACTTTTGTACCTGTTTCCTCCAGCATCTTCACAAGGTCCTTTGCTGTTGTTCTGGGATTGATTTGCACTTTTCACACCAAAGTACGTTCATCTCTAGGAGACAGAATGCGTCTCCTTCCTGAGCGGTTTGACAGCTGCATGTCCCATGGTGTTTATACTTGCGTACTATTGTTTGTACAGATGAACGTGGTACCTTCAGGCATCTGGAAATTGCTCCCAAGGATGAAACAGACTTGTGGAGGTCTCCAATTTTTTTCTGAGGTCTTGGCTGATTTCTTTTGACTTTCCCATGATGTAAAGCGAAGAGGCACTGAGTTTGAAGGTAGGCCTTGAAATACATCCACAGGTACACCTCCAATTGACTCAAATTATATAAATTAGCCTATCAGAAGTTTCTAAAGCCATGACATCATTTTCTGGAACTTTCCAAGCTGTTTAAAGGTTAAGTCAACTTAGTGTATGTAAACTTCTGACCCACTGGAATTGTGATACAGGGAATTATAAGTGAAATAATCTGTCTGTAAAAAAATTGGGGAAAATGACTTGTGTCATGCACAAAGTAGATGTCTTAATCGATTAATCGACTTGATAAAACTTAACAATACATTTGTGGAGTGGTTGAAAAACTAGTTTTAATGACTCTAACCTAAGTGAATGTAAACTTTTGACTTCAACTGTATATTGTATAACAATGGGGAAATTTGTTCATTTGAATTTCAAGGTCGTATTATATGATAAATCTGGAACATGAATTGCATCATTCAATTCATGAGTGTGTCCTGAAGCTGAAGCGTTTATTGATCCCCTCACCACTCTTGACGTCACCCTCTAAGTTTCGTCAGCAACACGTGACAATGGAAGGCCCTCCGAGCGGGTTAGTAGGAACGTGGGCCTGGTTTGGGATTCACTGAATGATGTACAGAGGCTTCAAGACTGATCTAAAGTATAAGTAAAATAGAAGTTTGAATACACTGTCCTAACCAAACAAAGACAATGTAAAAATAGATTTAGCTGATTGGTTTCTCTTAATTGCCTAAATGGAAGGCCTCCCCTCTTGAGGATGGCAGTGTCTGCTGGTTTTGGTGATCTCTCTTCAATGCTCAAGTAGTGAATGGACTAAAACTCTCCAGATTCCATTTCCTTGAGTGCTATTCATCGAAATATAATTAGTAAAATCCAATCAATTATAAATACTCATCAGTACATGGTCCTGTGTTTGCCCAACATGACACCACAAAAGGCATCAAATTCTGAGAGCTGACATGGGCTCTTTTGGTACTGGGAGGTCTAAAAATATTATCTGAAGGGAAGGTCTACAACCCCAACAGTGGCCAGATTAAGTGCTGTGCAGGGACTCTGTACAACCTGCAGATTCAAGAAAGGCTCTCAGAGGATGTAGGAGTGTCCTGATGGAGGCCGGCTCCACCCAGAACTGCTGCTCTGCCCCAGGGCTAGACCTGCTCTACCCTACCAAGCCAGGGTTCACCTGCTGTGGGCACCGCTACCCAACGCCTCCCTGTGGTCTTGCTGCGCAATGGTCCTGCACCCATGGTCTGAACCACACACCACCAGCAAGAACATGATTCCAGGTCAGTGGGAACAGGATACAATCTCAGTTGGAACAGCATGCAATCCGCAATCCATTTTTCATCGATCCATGATTTATGTCACTGTTTGAGTTGCATCTCTTTATCTAAAACTAAGAGCATTGTATTTGGTACAAATAATTCCAGAAGTTCTAGACCTCAGCTGAATCTGATAATGAATGGTGTGGCTGTTAAACAAGTTGAGGAGTAAATTACTTGGTGTTACCTTAGAATGTAAACTGTCATGGTCAAAACATATAGGTTCAATGGTTATAAAGATAAGGAGAGGTCTGTCGGTAAGAAAGAGATGCTCTGCTTTTTTTTACACCACTCCTGTAGGCTTTAGTTTTGTCTTAGCATGATTGTCCAGTCGTGTGGTTGAGTGCTGCAAGGAAAGGCCTAGTTAAGCTGCAGCTGGCCCAGAACAGAGCGGCATGTCTTGCTCTTCAATGTAATCAGAGGGCTTATAGAAATACTATGCATGCCAGTCTCTCTTGGTTAAGAGTTGAGGAGAGACTGACTGCATCACTTCTTCTTTTTATAAGAAACACGAATGTGTTGAAAATCCCAAATTGTTTGCATAGTCAATTTACACACAGCTCTGACACATACACTTACCCCACCAGACAAGGCATCAAGGGTCTTTTCACAGTCCCCAAATCCAGAACAAATTCAAGAAAGCGTACAGTATTATATAGAGACGTTATTGCATGAAACTCCCTTCCATCTCATATTGCTCAAATAAACAGCAAACCTGTTTTTTAAAAACATATAAAGCAACACCTCATGGCACCACGCCTCTCCCCTTTTTGACCTAGATAGTTTGTGTATGTGTTGATATGTTGGCTACGTGAGCCTTTTTTTAAATTGATGTAGTTCTGTCCTTGAGTTGATCCTAATAAAATACCAAATGATCTCTGAATGGTCACCGAAAGACCAACCTACAGGCCAGACGAGTGATATGAAGATTCTATATGTAGTTCATATAAGATAAAATTGGTGTCTTTTGATAGGTCCTTGCCTGGATTCTGTCTCTGTCTAACCCCATTTGATTAGACTGTTGTTTACTATCCTCAGGACCTAGGATTCTACCACTGGGGAGCCTGAAGACGGAAGTCCTGTGTGACACCAGAGGTCAGGCCTCCAGTTTGAAGCACAGGATGAAAGGAATCATGAAAATACAGTGGGAAGCACTTGACTCCCTTTGGGAAGCACTTTGACTCATTGATGTACAGTAGCTTCACAACACTGATCTAAAGTGTGTGTGTCCAGTTCTGCTAGGGACAGTGGAGAGTGTGTCTGTGAAGAAGAATGAGCGGTCCATCGTGATGGTGAACGCCATGTCCATGCATGCCTTGTGTGGCCCTGTTAACGCCCTGCCTGCCCCTCACTACGTCACATTACCTGACCACTGCAGCTCTACTGAACTGGTGCCGGGCAACAATTACATCTGGGTGAAAACAAGACATTTCTCGGACACCATAAACTTAATCTCTGATCTCTGTGACTATTTCTCCCCTCTCCATTCCATCCTCTCCAGGTGCTCAAAATTATACTTTTCACCATGTTTTGAGGCTATACATGTTTTGAGGCTATACAAACTATGGCTTACAAAACAGCTTATATTTTTGTGTTCTGATGGGGTAGGACAGTTTAAACTAAGTTCATGAGGCATACGCTATATTCTTCAAGAGTCGATTTGTATATCATTCAAATTCAAATTCCGAAAAATGTATGTAGCCATCACAGATTAATTTAAGCTATCAGTATATCTTTAATCAATTTTGATTTGCTCACCATTTTATTATGTTTGTTTGGGTAGTGTTTTCTGTTATATTATAATAATGTAATATATAATAATATAATAATGAATTTAATGTTAATTCAATTTTGTTGTCTTAATAATGACTATTCCATACGGGAGCTATTTCTTCACTGAAAGTTATCTCTGTGATCAATGTGACACTAACATCGTAGGCGTAAACCTGCCTGTGAAGTGATTTCACCACGTTGTGAAACGGCAGGAAATAAAGTCATTTTTTAAAAGAAAACATTTGTATGTAGGTGTGTGACTTCATCATGCATCAATAAATGTGACTTTATGCTATCCTGCATACGTACCATTTTATGACACTTGAAATCAGAGGAGGCAGTGTGTAAATAATGTGTATAAGATTAAAGGAGAACAAGTTGGATAAGATGTTCGTTAAATGCCTCTAGGACATGTTCAGAAATGAAGAAATGCAATAACATCGCAGGGCTTTTTGGCTAGGTGAAAAAAATATTGTGAAACTCTAGGTAGAAATGAGAGGGAGTGCTTATTATGGAGTTGATAAAAGTCACTCACTATGTATCTGAGGTACTGTAACCTCATTGAAGACAAATAATTAATGGAGTTCAGACATTTTGGTGGTAATTATTTCATTTATTGTAGCAGAACTACTGTATGAAAGAAAAATAAGATTTGGTTCGGTTCAATTCTACATAAACAACCATCAATCAAAGCTGTCCAGTTCCATACAGAGTTATGGAGTTACGGGACAAACAATTGTATACATTACGAACACATTGTTATCTTATAATTATAGTCTTGCTGAAAATAATAGGAGGAACTGACGTGATGGTGTCTCAAGAGGGTTTGGTCAAAAAAGCATACTTCCCCCCTCTCTTCTGTAAGGTAATCACTGATCTGTAGGGGATTGAAGAAACCACAATGAAATGATATCAAAAATAATTGGTTGACACTGGCGCCCAAACATTGCTTGAAACTGTTGGAATACTGAAGTGGTCCAAAAATAGTGCATGAGAAAACAGAATGGGAAAACAGAATGGGAAAACAGAATGAGAAAACAGAATGGGAAAACAGAATGAGAAAACAGAATGGGAAAACAGAATGGGAAAACCGAATGGGAAAACCGAATGAGAAAACAGAATGGGAAAACAGAATGGGAAAACAGAATGAGAAAACAGAATGGGAAAACGCCCCGAACAAGGAGAGGGACCGACTTCGGCGGAAGTCGTGACAACATAGGCGTACAGAGGCCCGTTATCAGCAACCATCACGCCTGTGTTCCAATGGCATGTTGGGTTAGCTAGTCCAAGTTGATCATTTTAAAAGGCTATCTGATCATTAGAAAAACCCTTTTGCAATGTAGTAGAGTACTTAGAGTTTACCATGTATACTTGCTTGTGGGTTCATGAGGCAATTTGTCTCCAGAAGACAGAGCACATGGATAAGGCCATGTGGATTTTATTTTGGTGGACTAGATATTCTACTAATACTTTTTCCAACTGTTGTTCTGACTTTTTTGTGTGCAAATAAATGTAAAGACAGAAAAGACTAAATACCACAGCAAATGTCTTATTTGACATTTCCTCCTCGTTTCCTCTCCATAACTGGTCCAGGGTCTATTATGTCGATGACAAAGATACAAATCAGGCGCGGAACTCACGGAGTCGACAAAATCTGTTTCAAAAATCGCCAAAGACAAAAATAATATCAACTAAAACATTTTTTAAAGACATTTATAGTACAATATTATAGGCAATGGGAATGTTGATCACAGATCACAGCAGTGATTGACTGAGGGTATGATGCAGGTGTAATGTGGTACGTGTTGGTGGCAGGGAAGTCAGGCACAGGAGAATGAACTTGGTAAAAAAACGGAGCTGTTTTTAATAAACATCAAAACCCCCGAAAATCAGAATATACAAAATAACAAATAGAGGGTTCAAAACCCATCGCACAACAGAATAACAATAAACACCTACATACAACAAACAATCTCAGACAAGGACATGAGGGGAAACAGAGGGTTAAATACACAACATGTAATTGATGGGAATAGAACCAGGTGTGTAGGAAGACTAGACAAAACCAATGGGAAATGAAAAATGGATCAATGATGGCTAGAAGGTCGGTGACTTCGACCACCGAATACTCCCCGAACAAGGAGAGGGACCGACTTCGGCGAATGTCGTGACAGCATGAGTTGAGGTGTTCAGAGGCTTGACCAGTGCGCAGGACAGGATTTGACTGGGCCGACAAAAAACAATCACACAACACACTACACAGTTAGACAAAAGATCTAAGAACGAGTTAGTCTAAGCAACGAGTAAAATCATTGTATAATAATGTGATTGTGTTTGTGATTGACTCTACATACATTAATGAGACGAAATTGATAGGGGGACTCAGAGTACTTGGAGAGGAAACATTAAATGTAACAGTGGATGAGCGGACACATGAGACGTGGCTTCAGTTCATGTCAGGAGAAAGATGACGCTGGTAGTGGAGTGGAGTAGTCATCACCTCTTACTCAGGGAACAGGAGGGGACTTAGCAGTAAACACAAATAGCAGATACATTCCATTACAGCTGCACCATCGTAGGTTTGGACAACGAGTTTCTCTATGAACTTAAACTCAGACATCTCAAAATTCATCAAGTCATACAGACTATCAAAGTATCCCAAGAAGCATTCCTGACTAAAGCCCTGATCATCCACATACCTGACAACTGCAAACAGACTGGTGACATCATAGGTCCCAGAGCAGTGGGGCAATTTTTACCCTCTGGGGCCTGGAGTTTTTCCCTTATGTTAATCTAACTAGGAAAACTCTGGACCCTATAAAGTATGACAGTGATTAATCAGTTGTTAAAAGGTTTTATATGGGCTGGGATGAGACAAGTTTTCCTAGTCAGGTCATATGGTTTAAAAAACTCCTGGGTTTGGGGGGATGAAAACCCGTCAAACTGCAGCTACCTTATATTTGTTCATATGAATTATATTTATACTAGATACAGAGGGGGATTTCTTCTACCCAGACAACTGATAGGCAATAGAACTCACAGGTCTGAGCTTGCTTTATGCATGTTTGCATGATGCAGGCCTATGCAACTGTAGGCCTTACATAACATTTACTGACATCTGTCATCACTATTATGTTAACTGCTTAATTCCAGTGAATCATTTTGGATTAAAAACGTATAAGGCAGCCTAGCCAGCCCAATTTGGAATATTAACTACATTTGATCACATTCACATTTTCTCCGGGCACACAATAGGACTATTAATAAATACATAACGTTACCAATTAGTTACCCTGACCAGATGGACAGGGCGCATAGGCTTTATGCAGTTGGTCTAATTAGTAGCCTACAGTTGATCAGACTGAAAAATAGTCTCGTTTTCATCCCATACAGAAAGTCAGATCTCTAATGCTTCGGTGTAGCCTAGGCTGCTGCAACATTTATGTAATTAGTTTTTTCTTGTGTCTGTCCGGAGTGATTTTGTGTTATCATCTTTGCTAAATAAATACTGGAGGAAAGTGGAAAGCCTACTTGAGTGGAAAGCCTACTTGTAACCCATTAAAATTAATATTTTAATGGGTTACACGACAGATGCAACCTCAGAGATGAAATACAATGGCGTACAATTCCAAACACCAAAAGGACATATTTCGTTACTTAGTCTCCACCTTGCTAAAAAGGGAACCAAGGGAGAGGACAATCTCCCCCAAGGCCCAAAGAGGGGGTGAATGACACACAGACAATGTGGAGAAAAGTGATTGGTTCCCCATTACTCACACCATACCTTCACATGATTCATATTAGAGACACATTTCCTTTGCCCTAGTCTCTTTCTGATTTTCTGCATAGCAACAGGGACATTTGATAGACAAGCCTGACTTCTCCCCTCTCTGGGCCCCATGGCCCATGTGGGGAAGGAAGTGCAGCTGCTAACACAAAAGGAGACATTCTAATAAGAGTTCAACAGTTCAATCATATATGCATATTCTGCAGATAAGACATCTTAATTATCTATGTTACTTAGCCAATTCTGATTCTCCTACCACAGTACCCCAGAGAATGAAAGGGGTTCTTCAACGAAAAGTCCACAACATTTTTGGCAGCTTTGGCCATTCTACCATTCTGGCGGAGAAAACTGCACACTCTCGCTGGTAGCTAGCTAGCTACTGAAGTTATAGCAAGCAAATTTAAATAAATTGCACTCTGGACACAAAAATAAAGTTATAAAATCAAAATACGTCCTCCGTCTCCTGTCATTTGAAAAAACTAATTTAAATTGAATAGTATCCCAAAAATGCTCAACACTTTTCACTCGTAATCTCTATCCAACAATGTCACCAAGCTTTTCATTACATAGAACCCCCATAATGCTCTGTGGCAATATCCCAGTACAACTCATTAGATTCATTATCTGATCGTAATTCTAATATTGGATGGACAGCATGTCAGTTCATACTGCAAAGGCTTTGATTGGTTGGAGGATGTCCTCCAGAAGTGGTCATAATTACCATGTATGTCTATTGAAGGGGGTGAGGCCTATGAACCTCCTAGGTTTTGTATTGAAGTCAATTGTTACGTACGCCTCTTGGAGGGAACGCAACACCCTGCTACACTCAACTCCACGTGGAGTGAAAGAGGTATGTGATTGTAGGTATGGGTAAGGATGACAGACAGAGAATATTATCATTTACAGGGAATTTATTTCCTTAACACAGTAATTGTGGGGAAAAGGGGCTGGAGGTGCTGCGGCTAGTTCTTGCTGTCACTTGTCCTTGGCAGGCAGCCAGTCTTCGAAGAGGGGCTTAAATTTGACTTAAGCTGGTTATCGTCTTGTCGCCTCCGTTTTGGAACATGGCCAAAAGCAGACTAAAGAGGGGAGGAGGCAGGATGAAAAAGCAAAAACAAAGGTTAATTAATTTTCAATAACATGCACCTGGTTTAGTTAAAAAGTTATTTCACCACATCAAGGTACAAGCCTCAAATTTTAATTAAGCACTTATTTTTTCAGTTGGTCTCCAACCTGCTGTGTAATGGGCTCTGGGACACTTCTGCCATATTACTTACACAAATCTAGAACCTCCAGATATGTCAACCCTAACTAGAAACCAATGTCCAATTCCAAACCAACCCTGGCCTAGTTTGAATTGGAATTGGACACAAAAGAGTAATGGCTAGTGATAAGGGATAAGAACCAGTAAGGAAGTGGGCAACTGAACAGTTAATTAAAAAGTTTGCTTGCGATAAATACATTTACTACACAAATGTAAACATTCACATCCAATTCGAGCAAGTTTAAAATATTTACCAGAAAGCAGACTCATTCAGCTCACAGACAATATACAAATGGGAAAATATAAAATGATGTACGTGCTTACAAACAATACCTGCAATACAAGACAGTTACATGTGCAATATACTTACAAACCAATTGACTAACAACAACTTACTTTCACACAGCCAATGTCTGCAAGAAAACACACTATACAAATGTAAAAACATTAGTACAACATTTAGGTTATGTACAGTAACTTACAATTTACAACAAGAAGTCATGTAATAAAACACCTAAAGTCTTGAGGGGTCCACCCCTAACATTTAATGTGTTCGAGAGAAGATTGCTTTATTCTTCAAAGTCTCTATGTAATACAGTATGCATTTGTAAGAATACTGACAAATACACAGTCTGTAGTATTGAGCTCTGCTGTGCAAAAAAATATATATAATCAACCATTACAAAACAACTTATCAATGTAAAATTTAAATTGTGACACTTACCACCGATCATGTGCCGTGGTGGAATAACTTTGATGGTTCTTCAACTCCGGCCCCACGGGCTTCAACCTTATTGTGTAAAGGTGTACCCTGAGGAAAAGCATGGCTCATGGCGACCCAACTTCCAGTTTCAGGCAACGTCTCTTCTGTCTGAGGTCACCTCAGATTCAGTCAGTTGTGATGAACCAGGCGGTTGTCAACTACATAATAAACATTCCGTCTCATTTCTACATAGTTTCACAATACTTTATTCATTAATATACTCTGCTCATTGACCCAGTGCCCTGGGATGTTATTGCATTGGTGGAACGAGTCTCAGAGGGTTGCAGGAGTGGCACCACCACCACAAATCACTTCACAGACAGGTTTACTCCTACACTGTTAGTGTCACGTAGAACAAGTTAACTTTCAATTACGAAATAGCTTCGGTATGGAATTGAAGGAGGGAATCGAAGACAATACAATTGCATTAACATTAAAGGAACTTTCGTCATAAACAGAAAACACCACCCAGACAAACATCATAAAATATGGCTTATCCTGAGATATGACTCCTTGAGAGACCATAAACAGTGGTCGATTTTTGTAAGCAAATCAAAAAATAACTTAAACATCTATTGATAACATAAAAGGGACAATCTGTGATAGCTACTGTACATACATTTTTGGACTTTTAAATGAATGACATACAAATTGTTTCTTGAAGAATATAACGCATGCCTCATTTGCTTAGTTCAACTGTCCTCTCCCATCAGAACCAAAAATAGAAGCTTTTTGCTCAAACTTCACTTGCCACCCAGTGTCATATGGTAATAACACTGTCATGACCCCATACATTTATACTTGTTGTGGCATACTGTAGAGAGTGTTATTCTATGGCTGACAATGAGACCTAAATAAGAGTGCAATTTCCTTTGGTTTGAAAGTCGGCTTCTTACACCCTTCGTCGTTGTTGTGAATTCTTTACAGTCACGTTTTTTTAGGACACTGTCATGATGCTTGATGGCCATCCTGTCACTTTACTTGGACTAAGAAAATTCCCTTTAATGACCATGTCAAGAAGCATTATGACCATCATAATTATATAAGCCAGATACGCTTTACATGCCCTTATATCAGTCAAAAAAAAGAGGGTGCCTTGTCCTGCTCTTGAAAATCTGCTCCTACATTCATCCCAGTCATCAGCAACAGAGCATTGGGGTATGGGCATGTGTGTCATCAATGTGTGCATAATCACAATGATAATTTAATATGGTCAATTAAAAATATATATACAGTGTGTGCATATATATGCGTGTGTCTGCATATATATATTAGCATAAACATACTGTTGACATGTAGGCTATGGTGTAATGGAATGTTTTGTCTGGTGTGGTAGGTTTTGTTGGTTTTGACACTCTTATGTAGGTGTCGTAAGCCATAAAGTAGGCTTTGTGTGTTTTTACACTCTTATGTAGGTGTCATAACCAGCGATAAAATAACTCAATATAAGTCACAACAAGTTTAAATATATGTCATGACAGTGTTATGACCATATCATAAACGTTATGACAGGTTGTCAGCTGTTATGACATATTATGAAATGGACATGACTGTGTCACTGGGTGTCAAGTAAAATGTTACTGCTTTTTTTGTGCCATTATTTATAAACAAACACTGTATACCCTCAACATGGTTAAATGCATCATTTTGAGCACCTGGAGAGGATGGAATGGAGAGGAGAGGGATGGTCGCTGAGATCAGAGATTACGTTTATGGTGTCTGAGAAATGTCTTGTTTTCACCCAGAGGTAAGTGTTGCCTGGCACCAATTCAGGAGAGCTGCAGTGGTCGGGTAATGTGAGGTAGTGAGGGGAAGGCAGAGCGTTGACATGGCCACGCGAGGCCTGCATGGACATGACGTTCCCCATCACGATGGATCGCGTATTCTTCTTCACAGACACACTCTCCACTGTCCCTAGCAGAACTGGACACACACACTTCAGATCAGCGTTGTGCTTCCCTTAAAAGTAGATTCAATTGCTTCCTAAAGGTTCTTGCTAAAGGCCGAAGTATTGAGTCATGTTTCCTTTCATCCTGTGCTTCAAACTGGAGGGCTTACCTTTGTTGTCACACAACTTTTCCGTCTTCAGGTCCCCCAGTGGTAGAATCCTAAGTCCTGAGGATAAATGAACAACATTCTAATCAAATGGGCTAAGGCAGAGACAGAATCCAGACAGGGACCTATCAAAACACACCCAAATGGGAGTCAGGTTCGGAGTATATCCTCTTCCCACTGACCTGGAGTCATGTTCATGCTGGTGGTGTTTCGTTCAGTCCTTGGGTGCAGGACCCCCGCGCAGCAAGACCACAGGGAGGAGTTGGGGTAGCGGTGCCCACAGCAGGTGAACCCTGGCTGGGTAGGGTAGAGCAGGTCTAGTCCTGGGGCGGAGCAGCAGGTGGAGCCGGCCTCCATTAGGACATTCCCACAGCACTGGGCATCCTCTGGGAGCCTGTCCTGAACCTGCAGGTCGTACAGAGTCCCTGCACAGCACTTCATCTGGCCACTGCTGGGGCCGTAGGCCTTCCCTCCGCAGCAGGACATGTTCCCCAACCTGCGGTGTCTGTGCAGAGAAAGATATTTGACCTCCCAATACCAAAAGAGCCCATATCTCTCAGATTTTGGTGCCTATTGTGCTGTCATGTTGGGTGAACTCAGAGCCATGTGTAATGATGATTAATTATAATTGATTGGATTTGACCCATTCTATTTCAATGAATAGCAAGGAAATGGAATATGGAGAGTTCAAGCTATAAGAATTATGATTTGTATCTCATTGATTACTCGAATCAACAGATTGAACAATGAAGAGAGAGGACCAATGGGGTGCATTCATGGATGCCATGGGAGCCAGCCTTCCACAAAAAAATGTAACAAGAAAAAAAAGAAAAAACATAATGTCTCTCTCATGTCTGTGTTTTCTTCTTTTTCCTTCAATACACAAGAGGATGTACAGTGGGCCAAAAAAAGTATTTAGTCAGCCACGAACTGTGCAAGTTCTCCCACTTAAGAAGATGAGAGAGGCCTGTAATTTGCATCATAGGTACACTTCAATTATGACAGACAAAATGAGAAAAAAAAAATCCAGAAAATCACATTGTAGGATTTTTAATGAATTTATATGCAAATTATGGCGGAAAATAAGTATTTGGCCAATAACAAAAGTTTCTCATTATTTTGTTATATACCCTTTGTTGGCAATGACAGAGGTCAAACTTTTTCTGTAAGTCTTCACAAGGTTTTCACACACTGTTGCTGGTATTTTGGCACATTCCTCCATGAAGATATCCTCTAGAGCAGTGATGTTTTGGGGCTGTTGCTGGGCAACACAGACTTTCAACTCCCTCCAAAGATTTTCTATGGGATAGAGATCTGGAGACTGGCTAGGCCACTCCAGGACCTTGAAATGCTTCTTACGAAGCCACTCCTTCATTGCCCGGGCGGTGTGTTTGGGATCATTGTCATGCTGAAAGACCCAGCCACGTTTCATCTTCAATGCCCTTGCTGATGGAAGGAGGTTTTCACTCAAAATCTCATGATACATGGCCCCATTCAATCTTTCCTTTACACGGATCAGTCGTCCTGGTCCCTTTGCAGAAAAACAGCCCCAAAGCATGATGTTTCCACCCCCATGCTTCACAGTAGGTATGGTGTTCTTTGGATGCAACTCAGCATTCTTTGTCCTCCAAACACAACGAGTTGAGTTTTTACCAAAAAGTTATATTTTGGTTTCATCTGACCATATGACATTCTCCCAATCTTCTTCTGGATCATCCAAATGCTTTCTAGCAAACTTCAGACGGGCCTGGACATGTACTGGCTTAAGCAGGGGGACATGTCTGGCACTGCAGGATTTGAGTCCCTGGCGGCGTAGTGTGTTACCGATGGTAGGCTTTGTTACTTTGGTCCCAGCTCTCTGCAGGTCATTCACTAGGTCCCCCCGTGTGGTTCTGGGATTTTTGCTCACTGTTCTTGTGATAATTTTGACCCCACGGGGTGAGATCTTACGTGGAGCCCCAGATCGAGGGAGATTATCAGTGGTCTTGTATGTCTTCCATTTCCTAATAATTGCTCCCACAGTTGATTTCTTCAAACCAAGCTGCTTACCTATTGCAGATTCAGTCTTCCCAGCCTGGTGCAGGTCTACAATTTTGTTTCTGGTGTCCTTTGACAGCTCTTTGGTCTTGGCCATAGTGGAGTTTGGAGTGTGACTGTTTGAGGATGTGAACAGGTGTCTTTTATACTGATAACAAGTTCAAACAGGTGCCATTAATACAGGTAACGAGTGGAGGACAGAGGAGCCTCTTAAAGAAGTTACAGGTCTGTGAGAGCCAGAAATCTTGCTTGTTTGTAGGTGACCAAATAATTATTTTCCACCATAATTTGCAAAAAAAATCATAAAAAATCCTGCAATGTGATTTTCCGGATTTTTTTCTCATTTTGTCTGTCATAGTTGAAGTGTACCTATGATGAACATTACAGGCCTCTCATCTTTTTAAGTGGAAGAACTTGCACAATTGGTGGCTGACTAAATACTTTTTTGCCCCACTGTATATACAGTGCTTTGCAAAAGCATTCATCCCCTTTGTGTTTTTCCTATTTTGCTGCATTACAACCTGTAATTTAAATGGATTTTTATTTGGATTTCAAGTAATGGACATACTCAAAATAGTTCAAATTGGTGAAGTGAAAAAAATTACATTTTCAAAAGAATTATGTATATATATAAAAAAAAGAAGGAAAAGTGGTGCGTGCATATGTATTCACCCCCCTTGCTATGAAGCCCTTATATAAGATCTGGTGCAACCAATTACCTTCAGAAGTCACATCTTTGTTAAACAAAGTCCACCAGTGTGCATTCTAAGTGTCATATGATCTATCACATGATCTCAGTATACATACACCTGTTCTGAAAGTCCCCAGAGTCTGCAACACCACTAAGCAACGGGCACCACCAAGCAAATGGCACCATGAAGACCAAGGAGCTCTCCAAGCAGGTCAGGGACAAAGTTGTGGATAAGTATAGATCAGGGTTGGGCTAGAAAAAAAATATCTGAAACTTTGAACATCCCACAGAGCTCCATTAAATCCATTATTTAAAAATGGAAAGAATATGGCACCCCAAAAAACCTGCCAAGAGAGGGCCGCCCACCAAAACTCACAGAGGCAAGGAGGGCATTAATCAGAAAGGCAACAAAGAGACCAAAGATAACCCTGAAGGTGCTACAAAGCTCCACAACGGAGATTGGAGTGTCTGTCCATAGGACCACTTTAAGCCGAACATTCCACAGAGCTGGGATTTATGGAAGAGCGACCAGAGAAAAGACATTGCTTAAAGAAAAAAATAATCAAACACATTTGTTGTTCGCCAAAAGGCATGTGGGAGACTCCCAAAACATATAGAAGAAGGTACTCTGGTCAGATAAGACTAAATTGTAGCTTTTTGGACATCAAGGAAAATGCTATGTCTGGAGCAAACCAAACACCTCTCATCACCCCGAGAACACCACCCCCACAGTGAAGCATTGTGGTGGCAGCATCATGCTGTGGGGATGTTTTTAACTGGCAGGGACTGGGAAACTGGTCAGACTTGAAGGAATGATGGATGGTGCTAAATATAGGGAAATTCTTGAGGTTAACCTGTTTCAGTCTTCCAGAGATTTGAATCTGGGATGGAGGTTCACCTTCCAGCAGGGCAATAACCCTAAGCATAATTGAGAATCTGTGGTATGACTTAAAGATTGCTGTACACCAGCTTCAAGGAGCTGGAGCAGATTTGCCTTGAAGAATGGGCAGAAATCCCAGTGGCTAGATGTGCCAAGCTTATTTTTTATTTTACCTTTATTTAACTAGGCAAGTCAGTTAAGAACAAATTCTTATTTTCAATGACGGCCTAGGAACAGTGGGTTAACTGCCTGTTCAGGGCAGAACGACAGATTTGATTTGCATCATGCTGTGGGTGTAACGGTTTTCTAATGGAGAAGGAGAGTCGGACCAAACTGCAGCGTGTAGATTTCGATCCATGTTTAATAAAACAACGTAACATGAATCAAAATATAAACTCAACAAAACAATAAACGTAATGAAAACCGAAACAGCCTAAAATGGTGCAAACTAACACAGACTCAGGACATCAAGACACTAAGGACAATCACCCACAATACAACCAAAGAATATGGCTGCCTAAATATGGTTCCCAATCAGAGACAACGGTAAACACCTGCCTCTGATTGAGAACCACTTCAGACAGCCATAGACTCTCCTAGAACACCCCACTAAGCTACAATCCCACTATACATACACACCAAAATCCCAAGACAAAACACACCACAATACAAAAACTCTATGCCACACCCTGGCCTGACCCAATACATGAAGAAAACACAAAATACTTAGACCAGGGCGTGACAGAACCCCCCCCCCCTAAGGTGCGGACTCCCGAACACACCTCAAAACAAATAGGGAGGGTCCGGGTGGGCGTCTGTCCATGGTGGCGGTTCCGGCGCGGGACGTGGACCCCACTCAATTACTGTCTTAGTCCCTCTTCCTCGCGTCCCTGGATAGTCCACCCTCGCCGCCGACCATGGCCTAGTAGTCCTCACCCAGAACCCCACTGGACTGAAGAGCAGATCAGGACTGAGGGGAAGCTCGGGATTGAGAGGAAGCTCGAGAGTGAGAGAAAGCTCGAGAGTGAGAGAAAGCTCGAGAGTGAGAGGAAGCTCAGGAGCGAGAGGAAGCTCAGGAGCGAGAGGAAGCTCAGGAGCGAGAGGAAGCTCAGGAGCGAGAGGAAGCTCAGGAGCGAGAGGAAGCTCAGGAGCGAGAGGAAGCTCAGGAGCGAGAGGAAGCTCAGGAGCGAGAGGAAGCTCAGGCAGGTAGATGGATCTACCAGATCCTGGCTGGCTGGTGGTTCCGGCAGATCCTGGCTGACTGGCAGATCCTGGCTGACTGGCGGATCCTGGCTGACTAGCGGTTCTGGCAGATCCTGGCTGACTGGCGGATCCTGGCTGACTGGCGGATCCTGGCTGACTGGCGGATCTGGCAGATCCTGGCTGACTGGCGGATCCTGGCTGACTGGCGGATCTGGCAGATCCTGGCTGACTGGCACCTGGCGGATCCTGGCAGACTGGCGGATCCTTGCTGACTGGCGGATCCTGGCTGAATGGCGGATCTAACTGATCCTGGCAGACTGGCGGCACTGGTGGCGCTGGGCAGACTGGCGGCGCTGGGCAGACTGGTAGCTCAGGCGGCGCTGGGCAGATGGGTAGCTCAGGCGGCGCTGGGCAGACTGGCGGCGCTGGGCAGACTGGGGGCACTGGGCAGACTGGGGGCACTGGGCAGACTGGGGGCACTGGGCAGACTGGGGGCACTGGCGGCGCTGGGCAGACTGGCGGCGCTGGGCAGACTGGGGGCACTGGCGGCGCTGGGCAGACTGACAGCTCTGGATGCTTCATGCAGGCTGACAGCTCTGGCTGCGCTGAACAGAGGAGTACTGGTGCCTCTGGAATGAGGGGCTCTGGCGCCTCTGGCATGAGGGGCGGTAGCTCTGACAGCGCCGGACAGGCGGGAAGCTCCGGCAGCGGCGCCGGACAGGCGGGAGGCTCCGGCAGCGGCGCCGGACAGGCGGGAGGCTCCGGCAGCGGCGAGGCGGGACGCTCCGGCAGCGGCGCCGGACAGGCGGGAGGCTCCGGCAGCTGCGCCGGACAGGCGGGAGGCTCCGGCAGCTGCGCCGGACAGGCGGGAGGCTCCGGCAGCTGCGCCGGACAGGCGGGAGGCTCCGGCAGCGGACAGGCGGGAGGCTCCGGCAGCGGCGCCGGACAGGCGGGAGGCTCCGGCAGCTGCGCCGGACAGGCGGGAGGCTCCGGCAGCGGCGCCGGACAGGCGGGACGCTCCGGCAGCGCTGGACAGGCGGGACACACTGTAGGCCTGATGCGTGGTGCTGGCACTGGTGGTAATGAACCGAGGACACGCACAGGAAGCCTGGTGCGGGGAGCTGCTACCGGAGGGCTGGGGTGTGGAGGTGGTACTGGATAGA